>NC_133820.1:75958734-76112931 GCF_047830755.1 Zonotrichia albicollis
ACCAAACTTTTTGTGCATCACGAATATAATTTGATTGCAAAAGGCCTTCTTAGTGCAATGACCTTTTTATATTGTGATAATGATTAGAATTATTAAGTTGGTAGAAGAAAAGTAAAAAAAATGTGTTCCAAAGGAGAACAGACAATAAAAATATCCTGTTACAAACTATCTTCATTATCTTTGAAAAGCTCATAAGTATCTACCACCATAACCTAACATTTCTCACTAGTTTACCATAAAACGAATACTGAGAAATAGACTTGACAGCACAAGCTTAACAAAAAAGCATCATCTAACACACAATAATTTTAAGGCTTATCAATACTATATTAGTCACTTATTTGATCTCCTGTTCAAAAGCAGTACAGATTCACCAGTCTCTTCTTTTCATATTTCTGTGCATAAAATTCCTCACTTTCTTTAAATAAAATTAATTCCAATAACATTTCCCAAGGAAATATTTTAAAAATAAAATAACTAATGGCAAAAAAAAAAAGGAATAACCATTACCAACACTGATATATTTGATATAAAAATACAGGAAATATGGTGAATTCCATAACAACTGAAATTTTTGAGTGTTCTTTAAGTAGTTATTTTCATTATATTATTTATCAGAATCTACCATACCTATCTATCTATCTATCTATCTATCTATCTATCTATCTATATCTTCAGCAACCCATGACTCATGTTTCTTCATAAAGAAGCCCCTCCATGCTTTTTGTTTTTCATGGAAAAAAAAATACCCACATTATTCCATATAATTTTACAGCATAACTATTTTGAAACCACTATTTAAAAAGCCATTAACCCAGACCAGTGAGTACAAATAACACCTGTCTGAAAAGATACGGCAGTCTGCATTTTTCTGCCAGTACACTGAAATTACTCAGCCTGGCAGATAGCTTGTAAGACAGATCGCATCTCCCATTGAGAAAAAGGCATCTGCTTTTTCTTTACAAGCACATTCTTTAAACACCTCCACCATTTCCACAATCTGCTGGGGTCTGTAGCTAGGTAGGGATTAAAAACTGCCTGGCAGTCACTCACAGTAATTCCACCGAGGAGTGGCAAAGTCAAATGGTGCACCACTGCCAAGGCTTGAGTGGCACTGCTTCTGCAAAGCCAGCTTCCCCAGGGATTGACTGCTACCACAGGAGCAGAGAATCTTCACTGCTAATCTCCTCTAACTGTTGTTGACCTGTCTCTGCCTTCCACTCCCAAGTACACAATAAATCAAGCACATTTTACATGAAAAATGAAGTAATTACTCAGTGAATCCAATGGCTAATTGTGCACGGAAGCCTCTGGGAGACGTGGGACAAATCCATGTCAGATTTTGAAAGGCAGAGAAAAAGTAAACTAAGTTAATAACTCCTCAGATACTGACAGACTGAAAAGGATTGAAATGCACCATTTCTTCAAAGAAACCAATGCCCTGCTTAAAGGAAATGGAAAATTCTAGCTATAAAGTTTAACTTTACAGCAACAGCAGGAGTGATTTAGAGGAAACATTGCACCAAAAGCAATCAGTTTCTGGAGGAAAAAATGTCATGGGGCTGCAGTTTCTTATGTCAGATATCATTATTACACATTATTTAAAGTAACCTTCTCTTTTTTTATATCCTCCTTTCTTTCCACCTGCTCTGAAACTGTGTACTTCTGAGTCCCATAATTCCTCATTCAATTTAATTCAGTTCACTTGCTCCCTCTCCCCAGCTTCTCTCTCGATTGCTCCATATCCAGGGAAACCTTCTCCAAACTCCTATTACAAATGCAGCACTCTGCCTGCTTAAATGCCATGTACCTGAGCTTGCTGGCTATCTCAGACGCATTGTGGAGGGAGAGGAGAAAAGGGAGTGGGACAGGGACAAAGAAGGTGAAAGATAAATTCCCTTGCTCCCTTTTGAGTTCCTAGCCAGTCTTTGCTCAAAGCAGATCACAGCAGGTGTGATTAGTTTCACCCTTGCAGCTCTGACCTGATTGAAGCATTTTTTGATGTATTTAAGCAGAGCATCTCATCATCTGGACAGCAACAGGAACTGTAAGAGATGAAAACATGCTCAGTGACTTTTTTTTAGAGGTAACAGTAGTGAACTTCTGGTAAGTATCTACTGAACATATGTGCTTTTTCAACTTGGCTAAATTTGCTTAGATTGTCACAGGATAGCAAAAGAAACATTCATGACACAAATGCCACTCCTCTGCCAAGTTTCAAGGTCACTTGCAATTTAGCTTTGAAAAGCAACACATTTTTCTGCAGCCTAGCTGCTGTAAACAGCTGAACCATTTTGGCGGACTTTTTTCAAGTCATGGGCCTGACACAACTAGCCAGAATGGAAAATTTCAGCCTAAATAGTTACAGAACCTGCCCAGCCTAAAGTGTGTAGTGTGAGAGGTTATTTCCTTGATGCTCCCATAGCAGTTACCTTCATCTCATATAGCCACAGTGTTTTTTGGGGTCTTGCCCACAGTTCAAGGCACCATCTGCAGGATGCAGCTGATCAGCTGATAAGTTCTTTTTAGTACAGGGAAAAAGAGGAAAGAAAATGTTCAAAATCAAAAAACTTTTCAGTTTGTTCTTTAAAAATACAACATTAAAAAATTTGCAGTGACTCTTGGAAATTAAATTTGGATGTCTGTTTAAAATTTGGATGTCTCTTTATTGATAAGACTTCTCAGTGGGGGCTGCAAGCCTAGTTATATTAGAGGATAATACCATGAGAGAGAAAAAGGGGAACTGAAATCTCTTACCTACAGTTTCTTTAGCTACCAGAAATAAAGCACATTTAGACTCAAAAGGTTTGTATTAAAGGTTTTAATTCAGTAGCAGAACTTCAAGATTTGTTAAATGTAGAGGAGACAGGAGACATTTGCGTAAGAGTTAAAATGTTTTAATACAGAGAAATATTTCAAAACAAAGAGCAAAAAGCTCTTGGGCATTGGGAGATCTGAAGTAATTGGATTTGATCAGATAAAGAAGAAGGCAATTATTTACATAACAACAAAAAAATCCATAGAGAAAAAATAATCTTCCTTTCATGATATCTTAGAAACAATCAGACATCAAACATTACTTTCATGCGGCCATGTTTTATTGTCTCCTTAGGCTTAATCAACACGCACGGATGAGCTGAAGATATACAGAAATTAAAACTTCAATCATGCTATCTATGTTTCCTTAAGTTCTCTTCAGAAAGTTTTACTTTGTTAGTATAAAGTACTTCCTTACATAAAGCAAAACCAATTTCCTTTTCTTTTATCACAGCAAAAGACACATGTCACTTTTGGCACATGTCTCATGCTGACACATAATGGATGATGCAGGTACTATTACAGGTGTTGCAGCAAAGATGTTAAACTTGGAAAATTTGCACCAGTCAGTACTACAAGGTGAATCGACAGATGGACACATTCAGTGGACATTATACCACATATGTGTGTGCTAGAAAGATTACTCCTCCCTCTTACCTTTTTTTAATAACTGCTTTCTCAACATAACTCAAATAAAAAATTTCTGGCATCATTTCAGAGCACCTGAATGTCACTGTCTGCACATCAAACTTGAGACGACAGGAAAGACAGGAGTAACCTACTCTGATGCATTCATATGCCTCATGGGTAGGAGGAAAATTATTCTTTATTCTTGTGTTAATTGGTTAGACAGAGGAAGGACATCAAAGAAGAAGGTAACTGAGTTTTCTCTGAGTTTTCTTTGTGCTGACATGGCTGGCACTCCAGTTAGCCTGACTACACGTATACAAGCCAGAAACACAGAAACAGTACAGGAAGTCAATTTGGCAATATGTTAACATCATCCAATGATTGTGTGTGTAGGGGGGGATTGCTTATATTTCTAAATTGTGCTGAAAATTTTTAATGCTGTACAAAACAGCCCTTCTTTAAGCCCAAATACTACAACTTAAAAATTTTTGAGAATTAGTATTTCCTCTTAATAATATTATAAACAGACATCACATATTTACACGATCAAAGCCCAGCAATGTTGAATTAAGTATTAGCCATATTTTTATATTTGTACATATAAATAATTTTTCTGAGAAAATATGTTGCCACCAAAGAAATTAAAATGAATGCAGTAAATATACTAGCTTCTTAAATACTACCCCATGTGCAAAGAAAATTAACAATTTGGAATAAGATAAAGACACTAAGAAATTTGTCTGTTTTCAGAAAAGTGTATGTATTCTCAGCTGTGCCAAGTGTCCTTTAAGTATAATTTTTTACATTATCTTTTTGTTAAATTTATAAATATTTTCAGTCTTTTCTCAATAATAATTCCAAAAAAGAACATTGTATGTTTTATGTATTAAAATGGTATCATCTCAGTGTGGTTTTCTTGCACTGTAATCCAAAAGAGTTTATACTGAGGAGAAAGTATCAAACATGTTTGCTGAAATACTTGAAATATAATCACTGTTTCATTTGCACCATTTGTATAATCATTGTGGAAACTGATTATCAAAAAAGGTTTTTGTTTTCTTTACTCATCTTCAGTATTTCCACACTGTGTTTCTAAAGGAAACACTGATTATCTTTTTAATGTCACATTTGTTTCCTAAATACTTATTATATGAATAGTCTTTTTTAAACTGTTTAAAGGGCAACCTTAAAACACTACAGGGGAAAACAGACTGCTACATATTGAACCGAATATTAAACCTCTGAACCTCTTGCAACTCAGTTTTTGGGTTATCCCTGTTACAATGCTATGCAGTGATAAGACAGTAAGTTTGATGATAAAGTGCTGAATCTGACACACTAAAGATAAATCAGAATTACTGATAGAAAGCTGCTCTACTTTTGCTGCACTGTATGAGAAGGTGGGTTCATTTCCATCTCCCTGTCAGGCACCTGAAAACAACGGGCCTTATGCCTTAATCTCAATGGGTTACCTTCATAAGCTCTTTAAAAGTTATATATGGAAGCTCAAGTAAGCCGATTAGCAATGGTTGTTTGCAATCGGACATCAGTAAAGTACATAATAATACTGCAACATAACTGAGAATACAGAATGAGGCTGGTACCACTTGGAAGATATGGCAATGTTATTTAAGACACAGAAGGGTCACTTAAAAGTCAGAAAGCAGCCAATGTGCATTTTAAATGCTATCTCTTCCATCCTGAAACAGCTCAAAATTTCCTGACTTTGAAGAGGGCACCTTTGCTGACACTACTCAACCTAAAAAATCTTCACCATATATCACTCTCTAGTATTTGCTCTTTATCAAATTTTAACTTTCTGAAGTTCTACAGTAATGATTGATAGCACTTAGTTACATCTGTTAGGTATATTTATTGAAAGACTCTTGAATGCCCAGCACTAACCAAGGTACATTTTCTTTTTTTACTTAATTAATGCAGCATTTAAAACTCACACTAGTGTTTTGTACTGGAACATGCCCTCAACTCATAGTTGTACTGTGATAATAGTTTAGTTGTTATAGTACAGAATCATCAGAGAACCATGGAATTGTTTGGGTTTGAGGGGACTTTAAAGGTCACCTAGTTCCAGTCGCCCCTGCCATGGGTAAGGACACCCTCCACTAGACCAGGCTGATCAAAGTATCATCCAACCCGGTCTTGAGCATTTCCAGGAATGGAGAATCCACAGCTTTGCTGCACAACCTGTTCCAATGTCTCACCACCTTCACAGTAAAGAAATTATTTCTTATAGCTGATCTAAGTCTAATATTTTTCAGTTAAAAGACATTGCCCCTTGTCCTGTCACCACATGCCCTTGTCAAGAGTCCCTCTCCAGCTTTCTTATAGGCCCCTCTTAGGTGCTGGAAGACTGCAATAAGGTCTTCCTGGAGTGCTCTATTCTCCAGGCTAAACTACCTCAACTCTCTCAGCCTGTCCTCACAGGAAAAGTGTTTTTTAGCCCTCTGATCATCTTTCTTGGTCACCTTCTGGTCTCCCTCCAAGAAATCAAGGTTTTTCTTATGCTGGGGACCCCAGAACTGGATGCAGCACTTTTGGTGGAGTCTCACAAGGGTGGATTAGAGGGGCAGAATCACTTCCCTCAACATGCTAGCTACACTTCCTTTGATTTAATATGTTTGGCTTTCTGGGCTGCAAGCTCATACTGACCTATGGTGTCAACCTTTTCATCCTCAAACATCCCCAAATCTTTCTTCTCAGGAATGCTCTCAATCCCTTCTCTGCCCAGCCTGTATTTGTGCTTCGGATTGCCCTGACTCACATGCTGTACCTTGTATTTACCCTTGTTGAACTTCATGAGGCAGTTAACCAATGTTGAACAAAATATGATGCCTAAAAGCATTCTGAAAAGATTTCAGCCTGCCTTTCAATGTTTGAAATTGTATCTGTCATGTTTTCCCATTTGTCAGTCCTGAATAACAGTGAAAATTGAGAGCACAGAAAAAAAAAGAGTTGATTAAAGTAAAAAATAAGGCAGAATAGCATATATGTTAGTTGAAGTTCTGTGTGATTCTCCTCTGAGATCAGACAACCTTTTGATTTAATTTTTCCTGACAGTTCAGTATAATATAATAATAGACAGAATGTCCTTGGTTATCACTTTTGCTTCCCCTCACTGTTGTCCTTGTCTACTGCAGATGCTCAGCCTGAACCAAACCACTTTTTAGACAAAGCAAATAAGCCAGAAAGTGTTTTACCCACAATTTTAGGTGAAAGTAGTACTAAGGGCCCATCTGTGATTTTTGTTGCAATTCTAAGTATTGATTACCTTCCCTTACTTTGTTATACAGCATTGTGGAAGGGGAACTAAGACATATGGTACCCTCCAATTGTTTGATGAGCATACATGCCAACTTCTGGGGCTACATTTCCCCACTATATACATCAGAAATGCTCAAGGATATATTCAGAAAAGCCCACAGCCCAAGCTCCTTAAAATCCTGAGCATGTTAGCATGTTTCTGTAGCTGTGCTGACCAAGGACAACCACAGCCAAGCACAGAAGAGCCCAGGCTGCACAGCAGCCCCAAAGTATTTTGGAGGTGCTTTCAGGCTTGGCCACAGCTGTGTTATAGGAAACAATGGTCAGAAATAGTGGATGCCTATTAAAAAGTAAAGTTGGGGACATAAAGCCCTCCCTTCACCCTGTGACATACGTGGCCAGAGATGCTGGCATAGTCACTCAGAGGTACAGAGGTATCCAACCTTAGCATGGGGTTGATGAGGCTTAATCTTAGGGGAGTAAATATGAGGAGGTTTATGGCAAGTAAATGCTAACACTCAGATCCTAAAAGATGTTTTAATGACGTGGAGTAACACGACATTTGGGGTGGATTAGGTCAACATATACAGCATATTTGTACAATTGAAACTACTTCCAATGTCACAACAACAAATATTGGTCACTCTTCCTTAACATATTCATATACACCTGCATATGGAAAAACAACTTTCTGTTAAATTATTTCTATCTTGAATCCCAGTTTCAAAAGGAGAAACTGAGATTTTTGGCTGCAGATTTGAACAGTGTTCAACCCACACAAGTTAGTCCATATGCAGTGGTAAATATTGTCCAGAAACATCATTAAAAGAAAAAAATTATAAGCATATTTTGAATGTCATATGTATGAAGCTATCACCCTGTCTTTAAAACAATGATATCTTTATATTTCAACTTGCAACAAAGATACTACAAAAATTTACTTTTTAAATAATAATGATTCTTATCTTTTCCTTTGTAAATCTCTATGGTTTTATTAGTACAGTCATTTTTACCCTGGAAAAACAAGACAATGATGAGTGACATCTCTTTTTCCATAATAAAGATGGAAAAAATACCTTATTTGACACGACCCAAAATCTAGTCACCCTATTTCCTTTTCACTATTTGAATGTCCATATTAGAGACACAGATGGCAATGCAATACAGGAAAAAAAGGTAGATGAACCATTTTGATTAAGCAGAAAGTGGCTACAGTCTTTATAAGAATATTTAATTATTCTTTTGCATTTACTGTTCTACAAGCTACTAAAAATATTTCTAGGTCTCCAAACATATTCTAATTTCTCAAACTGGGAATTTAACATCTCCCTGGAAAGGCTGAGTATCCTACTCTTCCTGGTTCTTTTCTTCATTGTAATGATTGAAGAGGTTTTTAAGGGACAACAGAGGTAATCTAGCTTTGAAAAGATATGGGGATGGATGGAAAATACTTGTCCTTCCCTTTTGAGCACTTAAGGTGTATGAGAACTGCTTTGAGAATGAGAAATTGATTGGCTGCAGTTTTAGCCACCAACAGAAATCTCCCAAGAATATACACTGAAGATATTTTTAAGTAGGATGATGTCTAAATCTCTGTGACTGCTGATTTTGAAACTGATTTCTTCACTGTTTTTATCCCATTAACTAATATTTCTACCAGACAGTTAGTCATACTGGAATGTTCACAGTAAATGTAGTGGTAAACCAAAGAATGAATAAAACTAGCTCTGTAAATTGTACTGAAACAATGTTATTTTATTCAAACCAATGATAACTACTACAGAATGTCGTGCAGCTAAGACCTGCCTAAGCTCTGATTGCAAATATGTTTTCTTCTATAGTAATGAAAGATAAGTTCAAGTTGGAGTCCTTTTAAATCTATGACTTCAATTTGCATATCTAAAGAACAGTCTAATTATATTCTGTTTCCTACCCAATTCTGTACACTCACATTAAATCTTGAAAATGTGGATACATACAAAAAGAATATCTATAAAAGGTGATGGATGACCGCCTACTGGAGAGGCAAATCCCTGCTTTAGCTCTTAGTGCAAAAGGATAGGTTTGCATTGCTTACAAATATTGTCCTGAGACTGTCTGGTCCCATCTGGCTTTCAGCACTGTGAGATAATCACCCATCCATATATTCAATACAGTCAGTTTCCTTTCACTTCAACAACAGCAACTGAATTAGTCTTGTGTCTTTAAAATTATGATAAAAACAGTTAATTAACTAAATAGACATAAACAGATCAACACAGCCAAAGCCTGACCTGTTATGACTGCCAATAAAGTATTTCAGTTCAAGTATCCAACTGCTACCCTTTGGATGGAGAATCATTGTGATGTTATCTTTAATTCATTTCACCCTTTGCATTTATACAAATTGTGATAAATAATGAAAACAAAAGGGATTGAAGCTGCTAAAATGATGTTCTCGAAAAGTGCTTAGACTGAACCTTATTAGGATCTTGTCCCCAGACATTCTAAAAGCTTTTTTTCTAATTTTGGTTTTAAGAGGCAAAACATAAACATGGCTTATTTGTGTTATAAAATTAAGTGTAACAAGACTATTGGATAGGAGTCTAGAAATAAAATAGATTTTAAAAGTCACAAACAAACACAACCAATCACACATGCAGTACAGCAGACCACTTTTCTGGTAACTCTTTTTGGGAACAAAAATGAACAAGAATGAGATAACACAATCTTAACATGATATTTTTTTGAATGAACCAATCTTTTAACCTGGACATAAAAGAGGCACATGAACACTTTTCTTCTACAATATTTTTTTTCTCCTTTGGTCAAGTGTTTATAAAGAAATATATTTTTACTACATATATTTATATGGGCACTCATATAATGAATTAGCAATAATATTTGAGGTTTCTGATATTTCTTGAATACAAATGAAGGAAAGCAAAGGCTTTTATTTTTTTCATTAATACTGTACATATCCATTAAAAAGCTTTCAAACAGTGAAGTAGAGCATCCCAAAAGATAAACTGTGCAAAATCCTATGATGTAAGGCCATAGTGGTCTTTATACATAAATATACATATAGGCCATGTGTGAGACAGTGTAACGTGGGGTAACCATAGCAACAATACAGTATGTTGAGTAAGTCAGCTTAAAAACTGTCGAGTGCATTAGATATGCAGGGCATAGAGGGGTTTTTTTCATGCTCTTGTTGAATCAGGCCCATACTAATGCTTTATATTAGCCATCTCTATTATAAAAAAAAAGTCCCTAAACCTTCCCAAATTAAGCAAGAATCACTTCAGGCTCAAAAAAAAAAAATGATTGCATACTTTAACACAGTTAGGAAAATGCTTTGTTTGTAAAATGCTTTGAAGATAAGTGCTAAGCAGAGCTTTTTATCTGCACAAGCAGTAAAATAGAGTGCAGGACTGCACAGAGTTATATCAGAGAAAATTGAGAGTGATTTTGTGCAAAAGTCTAAGTTTAATGTAACCTATAGAACTTAATCTAATTCCTGGAATGTGATCACATGGGATTCTGGATCTGAATTTCTGCATGAAAATCAAGCAAATAATTGTCTCTTCATGAGACTGCATCTATTAGGTTTTTTTGGTTATTTTAATTTATATGGTTCTTGATGTATTTTGTATGATCAGAATATTACATGAAGAGAGGATTATATATTTTCTCCGTTAAAATTAAGTAAACATATAGTTAATTAAGATTTCGGGTACCCCATAATTTATCATTAAGATTTTGATTTTCATTCTATTTACAAAAAATAAATTAAATTATTTCTTTAATATAAATATCTAGGCAGAAGATAAATGTTCACTAAATTAACTTCATCAGGGCAGACTCCTAAGTTTTCCCATTAAATCCAAACAAAATCTCTTTGAGCTCTTGGAAGATTAGATCCTTCACACAAAAAAATTTCAGTCAGCTTCAGTGTTTTTTCAGCTGTCATATTTTATCATCTCAAATTTTTGATAAACTCCAGTCCTTCTGTATCCCTTAATAAACACTGTTGGGTGAAAATAACCGGTTTTATGTATTTTTCTTTCAGTCCCATCCTCCAGTTAGCTGTAGGCAGTGTTGTGGAACAGCAGCAGCCAGAGCACTGTTGCAGAGATGGCAGCACACACTGACTGTGGGGTGCTTCTATACATGTACAAAAGTAATCTTTTCAGGGTTATTGAAATGCACGACAAATTTAAAGTCGCTTTTTTGTAACAAGTGACAAAAGATATAGTAATTAAAATCCAGGATATTTTTTTCTTTCTGTTGTGGTTGCATAAGAGATCCTCAGAACCTTGTTTTCCTGTCCTTTCTCACGGTGCCTTCTCTCCCTATGACTTCCATAGGCCAGCTATTTCAAATCATGGGGTTTTTTTTTACTAAACCATGCCTATAATAAAAACCTTCAAATAAAAGATGGACCAGGTATGTCAAAAGCCTGCAACTAAATTCAGGTTGCCCGTTAGGAAGCCTTCATGCTCCGTTAGCTGCTAGAAGGTATATGTGATGACTGAGAAAGCCACCTCTGACCCACTGGCTTTTTCATGCTCTAACTAGTAAGTAGGAAACAACAGGGGTTGAGAGGAGCTCTATGAAACAGTGCTCGTCAGAGCGAGACAAATTGGAAAATGGGCTCTTCTGTATTCTGTAATGACAAGAATATTTAATAGGCTGTGTAGGGGGTACATTAAAAAAAGATGTTAGCTAGCCTGAAAGTACACTCCTGGGGTGAAGTCCTAGTCCCTCTTGAAGTCAATTGCAAAAAGTTCCATCAGATTGAATGGGGCCATAATTTCACTCCTGGAGTATACCCAAGTGAAAATGTCGATTTAATTCCACAATAGATAGGAACTCCAATGCACGCTTTTTGATTCCATATGAAACACTAAAAATACCTGTTTAGGTGAAATGGCATATGGCATTAGAGCTCCTGAGGCTTGAAATAAACCAAACCAATTTAATTTTGACTTTCTACCTCACCTCTCTCCAAATGAGAGTCTACCTTTAGATGAAATGTGCTGAATTATGTCAGTTGCACTTTTTTATCCCACAATTCAACAGGGTGTAGAGGGCCATAAAGTGGATTATTGAAAATTGGCTTGCAAGAGTGCAAAATAAAATTTATCTAAGTCAGCTTTTCCTCACTCTTGGCTCATAACTCTAACACTCGTAATTTTGCTCCCACTGACATTTATAAGAATTGTGACCACAGAAAGACTGGAAGGGTAAAGAAATGATCTAAAGGTTGGGGCATAAAGCTAGGATCTGTGTTTAAGTCCTTTCTCTTCCAGTAATGGCTTGGCAAAGTCTCTCTGGACTCCATTTTTAAAGGTGCTAGGCTTCAAGAAATACCAATGGGCACAAGAATAGATTTTCAAAAATAATTTAGGGTATCTAATTTTTTAAAAATTGTGTGCTGACTATACAGAATGGGGGAAAAGGTATCTAACAGAAATAGCGATAACAGAACTTTAATACCTTACACATGCCACACACACACTGTGAAATATTTCTGTACAAATAATTCATGAACACCTTAACAGTCAGAAGAGAAAGACAATACCAAACAGGCCCATAATAATGATATTTTTCCTTTGAGTGAGCAGTATCTTATTAATCAATATTAGTTATTTAGTTTTTACACAATATACATATACATATATATATATATATATATATATATATATATATATATATATATATATAAAATACACAGATGTGTTGGGTGGTGAAGTAACAAAGTATGAATAAAGGTAGCAAATTTAACCTGAAAATTATCTTGTTTTCACATGCAACACTAATTACCACTTGGATTAGACTGATGTACCACTTATCACTCCAAAGCAGTGTGCAGGGAAAGGAGGAATGGAAGAAACCTTAGTGTAATTATTATTCTTTCTAAGTGATTCAGTATGCTTTACAGGTCTGTTTTCTTTAATCTACTAGTGTAAAATTCTTTTTTCACAAACTGCTGAAGAGTTCATTTCATTAATCCTTTAGGAAGAGTTTCTGTCAGATGCTTTAACTAATGGCTCTTAGCCCCTGGATGAGTTAGAAAGGAAAATATTACTTGGATCAATAATTAAACACTTGAGTTTTGGGGTTGCTTTTTAAAAAGGAATTATATATTATTATTCTTGTCAACCTTGCTTGGCATTGACTAGTGACTTAAAAATACTGTTACAAGACAAATCTTTTATTTGCCACTAGCCATTTCCTTTAAGCTTAAATGTCCTAAACATTCTGCTTTGGAGAACATACCTTCAAAGTGCTCTTTAATCACCACTATGTTAACAGCTGCCAGTATCCAGCCTTTTCCATGAATGCTTAACGGGATGCTTGGGATGCTTGTTTCTTTCTAAAGTTTGCATTAACCATAGGTAAGTAAACAACTGCAGTCCAGACAAGCAGTATGACTCTATGAATAAAAGCCACAAAGAAAATATTGAAACAGCTTAATTTTTTTCCTTTCTTAATATGAAAAAAGCTCATGTCTTAATTCTGGTCTGCAAATTACTCCATCAATTATGAATCCTGAACACTGTTTAAAATTTACTACTTTAAGATAGATTTTAATGTTCTTACTCATACTGTGAAGCACTTCACTGTGAAGCAGTCTCATTACTAGTCTTAAGAGGTCTATTTATTAAGTAGTTTTTCAATATTAGTCAAGATTTAACTATTAAGTATTTATTCATGTAGTCTTAATTAGGTATTTTAAGTAAGGAACACCTGCACTAGCCTTTTACTTGTGATATGCAGTACATTTTTGAAGGGAATCTCTTGAATTTCCCATTTACTGCTCTTTGGCTCACAGCACAGAGAATTACTAGAGCACACAGTTTTTCTTGGATTAAATTAAGACACCAGCGATGGGTACTCAGTCCTCATCATCAAACCAGAGCTACTCTCAAGAGCAGAAATTCACACCCTGAAACATGCTCAGTGAGGACACAACACCACCTGTTTCATTCTATGCATCTGCTTCTATGGGGCCACTTCACTTATTACCACAGAGATATTCCCAAAACACTGTAACCAATAACAGGCATTTAATCTAAAATGTGAAGATAAAACCAGTCCAGAATAAAATGTACAGAATATGAACACTGTACCTTTTGAGAATTTATTTGTATTGGCCCACACTCTTTTAAGTTGGAATATAAAAATATGAGCCTAAAATCTTCACATGCTTAAGGGAGATAGGGTGATGATTGAGTAGTGGCAAGTCAGTGATATAAGGAAAACACAGCCAATAATTTTCTGTGACTATGTTACTCCTTTCTCTTTGACACCTGCGTGACTAATATTACATCTTAAGAGTAATAATGCAAAATAATGTAGAGGAACTGCTAAAGCAAGACCTCTGGACAGTTATGAGGTGCTCTGGTATAATATGTTGCAAGCTGCCATCAGGAGCCATAAAACCATAGGCATCTCCCAACTATCATTTCATGACTTATAAACACTTTCTCTCTCGTTATCATTTGAAGAGATTGCTTTTCTATTTCTTTCTACTGATCTCTCAATGGCCAACCAATGAGCTCCTGCACACTACTAAGTTTTAATCACTCACTTAAATGTTTATCTCAATCAACAGCTGATTCAGCTGCTGGCCTAACTGCTGGGGTGGAAAGCTTGTGTGGCAAAGGAAGGTGAGAAGAATGGGAAAAATTAAAAAATCAGGGAAAAGTAAGACTTATATGCTTCTCAGAGAAAGAAGCAGTGCTTTTAAACTGTTCCTGTCCTTACATAATATATTGTTCCTATTCCCATCATTCATTCTTACTATTTATTTATGTCACAGTACACTGTAAAAATAAACAACATTGCTATATTTTTATTCTGGCTTATTTTCAGGTCTTCAGGTTTTTCTTGTCTTTGAATGTTTATCTGGTTAGGGTTTTTTTCCACCACCTGTTGTGACAAAACTGCAAGAGAGAGGTAAGCCACTGCAGGAGGAAATGAAGTACAAATTCTATTTCGCAGCTATATTCTATGCAGGAATATGGACAGAGAAATAATGTTTGAGGAACATGAGTCTCTGTCACAAAGAAAATCTTTCTTGTTTCATAATATTAGCTAAAATAAGGAACTCAGCTTATCTCTGCCATTGAAGTAAATCTGAATTCTATATAACTCAGTGGCACTTCATATATGTAATACAATATTATTTATACTTTGCTCTTAAGAAAAACAAGTATTTACTTAAGGCGATTAGAAAACCCTGTGGAGTTTGAGAGAGCAGGGAAGGGATAAATGAAAAATAATTGGGATTTCAGAAATAAAGGGAAATTTACACTGTTAATATTGTTAGACACACCCTTTTTTCCCCCTACAAATCTCATTGCTACAAATATAACAAGCAGCTGCTTTGACCTTGCTTTTACAGATGTGTTAATGTAGTTTATATTTAGTATTAGACATTAGACAGGTATCTAGACAATGTATTTTGAGGAAAGACACATAATCTCAGAAGAAAGTAACATATCAACCAGCATTTTCTTCCTAATGAAAGCAGAAAGAATTGCCAACTCTTTGTTTAAAAAAAGAAAAAAAAAAAAAGAAGTGCATTAACAAGGATCAATAAAGCAATTCATACCTGCAATTCAGTCACTGTGACACTTTTATTTTAGACAGGCATCCCAACAGTTATTGCAGTTATGACTATTATTCATGTCTGGTTCCCAGATGCAGCCAAGGAGAGGAAATAGTCCATGGCTTAATAGTTGTCTCAAGTCTGCACTCTAGTTCACCAACTGAACATTTTAATTCCAACCTATAAGATGTAATGTCTTGATATTGACTCAACTTCCCAGGTTATAGCCAGCAGCAGTCAGAAATCTGCTTGTAGTTATCTCAGCTTGTAATTGCTGCTTCACAGCTGAGTCCACAGCCCAAGTACATCAGTATTCCTGCTTTGCCTCATGCATTGGAGATGACAGGTAAAACTATGAATTCCCAACTGAGCCTGATGCCCAGCTGCACTTCCTAGGTAATGCATGCACCCACCCAGGTGAGACGCAGGCTCAGGTGTGAGCCAGCACTATTGTCTGATCATAAACACCATACTAGTGCTGCTTTCACTCCAACTTGGAAAGAACCACATTGACTCTCTGAGGACACTTGGTCTGGTTGCTGTGTAGTAAAAGCTGTGTAGTAGAGATCTTTCACAATGGTGGTGGTAGTTTCAGTTGCCACTTTCCAATGAAAGGATCACCACCATACCTCGTCCATTTCACCGTGCAATAACCGTCATTTGGATACAGGAAATAAAACAGTAGTCCTCCCCAAACAAAGATTTAAGAGCAGAACCTTTACAAGTCCAAAACTTTAATCATACAACTTAATTTTGGTTCTTTAGAAAGACAGACTCTCTCACTTATCATTCTCAAATCTAATTACAGTTTCTGAGGTGGGTTCTGAGATGCGAGTACTGTAAGAGATGATATAAAATGGAAAAGAATATGCATGTTCATCAGTTCTTTATTTTGAAGCAATTGGTTGAATATTTTGATGATTTTCAAACTGCTGATCAAGCTAGTCAGTTCAGTGCCAGCACCTCTCTCACTGTAAGGAAGACAATTATTTTGCAATTCTAAAAGGTCAGTTAAATTAAATATAAGTAATTTGCAGGACATGTAAAACAACAAATAAAATGTACCAAAATCAACATATGGAATCAGAGAATCTTGGAATGGCTGGACTTGGAAAGGACACCTGGAGATCGTAGTTGGATTAGACAACTAGTCCAATCTCCCTGCTAAAGCAGGCTAACCTACATCAAGTTACAGAGGACTGTGTCCAAGATGTTTGTGAATATCACCAGGGAAGGAGACTCCACGTCACAGGGCAGGCTGTTCCAGTGCTCTGCCACCCTCAGATAAAAGAAGATTTTCCCTGTATGGAGCTTCCTGTGTTTAAGTTTGTGCTCATTGGTCCTTGCCCTGTTGCTGGGAAGAACTGAGAAGAGTCTAGCCCCATACATATTTGTATGTATTGATGAGTTCAGCAACAATGCATCTAAGTCTTGTCCAGCCTAAGGGTTCCCAGCTGTCTCAGTCTCACCTCCTTAGAGAGATGTCCCAGTCCCTTAACTCTTCTTAGCCCTCCTCTGGACTTGCTCTAGTAGTTCCTTGTCTTTCTTGATCCGGGGAGCCCAGAATTCAGCACAGTACTCCAGATGTGGCCTCACCAGGGCTGAACAGAGGGACAAGATCACCTCCCCTGGTGTGCTGGCCAGATTCTTCCTAAGGCATCCCAGGACATAACTGGCCTTCCTTTCAAAGATGATTGAGAGTGGTTTAGGAATAACATCAGCCATGTCCCTCAGCACTTATGGGCACATCTCATCAGGACCAATGGCTATGTCGGTGTCAAATTTACCTAAGTGATCTTTAACTCAATCCTCCTAAATCATAAGTCTGTCTTTCCTCAGACTTTCTCTCTTGCCTCCAGGAACTAGGCTGGTCTTAGCAGTAAAGACTGAAGCAAAGAAGGCATTCAGTAAATCCACCTACCAACCAGCTTCTCCAAATACCATACAGTTGTTTTTGAATTGAATAAATCAGTAGTATTATCACATAAAGCCAGCCTCTGCATGCTTTTCTGAAATGAAAGAAAACCTAAGGCAGATATACATCAGTCTGCTTTGTGCGTTTTTTTTTATTGTCATATTTCAACTGTAACACAAAATAAAGTATCAAGCTACCCAGATGGCCTCCAGAAGCCCACTCCTCAGTAAATGGCCTCCACTTTTATTACAAGTGAGAAGCAAAAACTGGACTGCTTTTAAAAATGCTGGTCCTTCTGCATCAAATCACAGTGCCCCTGGAGACAGAATGCACTATGCCATTTGCTGTAACACTTTAAGGTTACCAATTACTCTTTTGCTAGATATATACGCTATAAGGAGAAAACCTATAACAGATTGAAACAGTTATTTTAATTAGAATAAATGAGTGGTTTAGCCTGCATATCTTTGATCATTGTCATGTTAACAAACTGAATAACAATGAACTCTTC
Source organism: Zonotrichia albicollis (assembly GCF_047830755.1). Lineage (NCBI taxonomy): Eukaryota > Metazoa > Chordata > Aves > Passeriformes > Passerellidae > Zonotrichia > Zonotrichia albicollis. The sequence continues at coordinate 75,976,492 of NC_133820.1, forward strand.
GAACAGCGGGCTCTGTTGGGATTTCTGTAGCACATAATGTCCAACTACAGCTAAAACCCGCTAAGCCAATGCTTTTGTTTCCTTATGAAGTTTCATCACAAAGGTAAATGTTATCCAGTATGTTACACATTAAACACCATCAATGACTATTAAGTCTTTTATAGAGAATTGTCACTGTCAAAGGCTAATCTTCTTTCCTTTTTATCATAATTTTTCTGCCTGACAAAAGGCACTGATAGGGTTTATACACATACAAGCAATGTCTGCTCACACTCATTAGACTTATCCTACTTGTCTAGGTAAGAGACAAAGGTGTACTTTAAAAAAGCTTTCCATCCCAATGACACGTGAGTAGAAATGCAGATATTCTACTCTGCATGGTCTTCATTAATTTAGCCCACTTTTATGTGCTTACATTCCTATCTAACTTCAAAGAAACAAATAGGAAAAGACAGAGGCAAACAGTTATATAAATTCACATCCATTTTAATGTTCCACTACTGCTAGCACTTTATTGTGTCTTGAAGATGCTCATATTTTCATAGCAGACATTTCAGTTCACAAGACTGTTCTTTCAGTCCCCAGTACAGCTCATCTCTGTGTGTTCTATTTGATTTAGAAAAGCCAAAAACATGTGACAGCAGGACTTCTTATCAAATAAGGCCAGTACTTTAAAGAAGCTTTAATAGCTTAAAAAACTGAAAAAAGGAAATCCTATCATCCTTCAAAACTCCTATAGGTTTTGCAAAGTGCTGGAAACAAGAGCGACTTGCAGTGAGCAGGTGCCAGGCATGTGACAGATGAGTTCACAAAATAACAGAATATAATAAAATTTTCTAGCTAATGATTTAAAATATAAATTCTCCTATATTATTATAAGGAATGGTTAAAACATGTCACAATTTGACCTTGCAAGTAGAGTCATCCAAAACTGTAAATTTGCAGAGCGAGGTCCTTGACACTGTTTCATCATCATCATCATTATCATCATCATCATCATCATCATCATCATCATCATCTTTATCATCATCATCATCATCATCATCATCATCATCTCTTTACCACTCCCACAAGCTCACTGGTTTTGAGCACTGCACTGCCTCAAAAGACAGCCATGCACTGGCACCACCCAGCACTACAAGTACTGAGCACCTTACTTTCAGTCTCCATTTAAGACGATGGGTCCCATGTCCTTAAATGATCCAAAAGCTCTCAGAGGAATCTGTGGCCAAACTACTCCACTGCCTGTGAACACAGCACAATATCTTACTGGAAACATTAAAAGAAGGAGAAAATTTTCCTTTTATCTCTGTATTTCTCTATCTGCTAGTGCTGGCCTACTAACTCAGCACTTATTGTGGTCCTGCTGAGAGGGTTTGTAAATCCAACACAATTTCTACACATTTTACTAGTATTTTACTGACTGAGTAGCTTTTTTTTTTTTTTACTAGTGAGGTTACAGATGATACAAAGACTAATGAACTAATAAATACTAAGGACACAATACTTTACAAAATGATGTGGACCATTGACATCAAAGGTTGTATTTAACAAGTTGTATTTTAACAGAGCAAGTAAAAGCTAATATATCTGGGAATTAACAACACTTTAGTTAAAAATCAGGTGCCTAGGAAAGCAGGATGACTATTCACAGGATTCATTTTGTCCAGGTCCCCAGGGACCTCCCTGTACCCTGCCCATGTGAGTCCCCTGTGGCCATCAGACCCTGCTCCATCAACTCCAGAGCAGGGCTGGCCTCAGCACCCTACCATCCTGCCCCATCACAGGCACTGCTGAATCTGTGGGCCACAGCCTGGCCTCAGCCTGTTCCCATCCCTAAGGATGTGCTCCCTGGCTGCCCTGCCCCTGGCTGGGGCAATGGGATGAATGCTGACAGACTCTGCCCTGATGGTTTCCACGCAGAGCTCCAAATGCTCCATGTCCAGGGAGCTATTTGCTACCTCAACAAGTACTTGGGAAATAATGCAAATAATTGCTCTCAGTGCTATGAGCAGATAAAATATTTTAAAATTTACAGAGTCGGCACTGGTTGAAATGATAAAATCTCAGCCAGTCAGGCACGCTTCAGTAAATAGCAAGAAAAATCAGGAACAAGGTCAGTTCTTATCTACACAAGTACTGAGTGTGTGACTTGGCCACTGTTTGTGAGCACTTGGACATCCAGAGTGAGAGGTCAGATAGCAATAAGCACCAGTCTTCCAGTCTGAAAAACATCATCAACCAGCTTGAACCTGAATTTAGACAAATTCAACCATGGAAGACTTTGCTTTTCCACCTGTGTGGAATGACAGGATCATGCTAAGGACTTGCATCACATCCCATATGTGTTGACACCATGACTCACCATTACTACCTAAAATTCTTGTCTTTTTTAAGAGTATCTTTCAGTCCAGAGGTACAAAAATATTTATATATTCACCCAAAAGTAGCAATGCAATCCCTGGATTTCTGCTGGATCACTCGGATGTTTTGACTCTCCTCATACACATCAGGTGCTTGCTCACACAATTGGCAATTTATGCCCACTGCCTGAAAAAATGCGGGGGCTAAAAGTCACTCAGATAAAGCAGTAAGTACTCTAAAACAATGAAGGGGGATGCTTTGAGCATATTATTTTTATTTTTGTATACAAAATGATGTGCAGATTTTTTAATCTGTTTTAGCTTCACCATGCATATATGTGTTTAACTGTTTGCTGGTATTGTGCAGCAATACCTTTCTGTAATGGGCTGAGACACAGCCTCATGTTTCTGTCCTTCAAAAGTAAGAAAATAGACTTTTCTTTCTGGATTTAAATAAGCTATGACCATTAATACAATGACTAAATATAAAAACAAGGAAGCTGCTGAATTTGAAGGTTCAACTGCTGCAAGTTCTTCACATTCCTATATCTGAAGATAAATGAAAACTTGAAAATAGAGGAAAAAATGAAAAATGAGTTTACACAAGATATAAACCACACTTCATTGAGTGTATTATTAAGACTGATAATGAGAACTACATTGGCATTATGATTGAATTATATATTGCAACTACTATATTTTGCTAAGCATAAATTACATTTGTGTTTTCAGCATATTTTGTATCACTCCACTAAATCAGAATTCCTGTGTAACATCAATTGTCTTCAAATAAGTAAATTTGTTATAAACTTTAGCTATTCACACATGCAGTATCTAAAAGAACTTGATCAAAGAGTACTGAACTCTCATGCTTTATAAGTAATAAATGTAAGTCTCTTCAGGAACCACCTGCAGGTCTCTATACTGAGGCTAAATCAATTCTAAAGCTGGTGTAAATCAAAATGACTCTAGTTATGAGTGAAATTATGCTAATTTACATTGGCTGGATATCTGAAATGTGAAGTCCACAAGACACGGAACACTAAGCACATACTTCAATGATTTACAGAATTAGATGATAATGGAATTTATTTGTTGTTGAAGTGCCTTCTTGCTGTCAGACTTAGAAGAAAAAAGCATCACCAGACATAAAAAGTATGCTTAACTGATTTCAGACAGATAGACAAAGATTCCTGTAGAGACTGAGCTGAAGATAAAGATCTAAAATATCTGAATGGCAAATCACATAAGCAGAAGGATGCAGTAGAAGATTAATGGCCACAGGTACTTGGCAATGGTCATTCAGAAGTTTGGTTTGCTTGGGATTCTTTTTCTGGTTACTGAAAGCAGCATAAAAGTTCATTGTCCAAAAAAGGTCTATCTTAGGAAAAAAAAAAAATAAAGTAACCTCTTTTGCTAGCTCCAAGCACTTTTCTTTCTTGGAAATAGCAGCCCTTCAAAAGGTGGCACTGATTGCAATAAAGGACAACTATATCAAAGTTTCTTTGAATGTATGTTACCCTGGAAAGGCAGAAGTCTAGTTAAACTATGTTCACGATACATATCTTTCTCTGCAGCAGTGAGGAGGAGAATTGTTCTGTGAGCTTAGAGTAGAAATTTCACTGACAGTGTGAAAGCTTATGAAAATCTGACAGGGCATATTCTCCCTTACAGAGATCTACAACTCTAAGAGAAACACCTTTCTCTCTTCCAGAGACAAACAGAATCAAAGAACTGAATAAATGTAAAAATGAACATAAAAACTGATGGTCAAGTTCCTCCTGCTCAGAGCAGGAAAAAACAAGATTGGTGACAAAATTCTTAATTTCCCCTAAGATTATTAAAAAACATCTGTTAGAGTATCAAAACACATTTGATATGCTGTGCCAGTTTTGCCAACTTAGATGTTTCAGCAAGAAATTCAATTTGACCTGAAACATGTATCAAACTGTCACTTTCATTCTCCCAAATTTAATGCAACTTACGCTGTTGGAACTCTTGAGGTTATTCCTAAATGTGATCCCACTGAGGACACAACTAAAAGTTTATGCGCACTTACACTTCCAAGAGTTATGATGGGAAAAAAAAAAAAAAAGAAAAAAGAGAAAAAAGGATAAGCTCAGAAAATCTGCACTATTGTTTCTCTATAAGAGTAATTAACACATATTCCCAAAAGAACTAAGGAAAGAAACTACAAATTCCCTTTGGGCAGGATAGTAACAGTAGCAGGCATTAAATATGCAGGCAGCCATTAGGCATGATTAAAGATTAATTCTGTGTCATAGAAAGGACTTGAGGTTGTCACAGGTCATGACTCTCGTCTTTATTATTTGGCTTACTGTTTTTATTTAATTAGCTGGACTTAATGAATCTTTGGTTATAGATGTCTGGCAAGCTAGATTATTGTGCACCATTTATTAAGTTAAAGGCTCAGCTCTATAACTTTTTCTTAGCAGGTAGCTTCCACAGTTTCATCAATAAGAACCAGAGGGGGTTCTGCGTGTGTATGAATGATGTAACGACTTTATTTACCAAAGTCAGCATTAGAGATTCTCCTGGAATTGGTAAGATGTGTGAGCTCATAATTTGTTGATAGTATTTCAGTGCTGCCCATTACATTATTTGCATTGGTAAAATTCTCTCAAAGTCAAAAATCATAGTTCTCAAGAGGTACCATGTATTGTAGTGGCATGTCGGTGTATTTCAAGTTTTTGTGTTCTGCTCACTGTTTTCTAACAGAAATTATTCATTTAAAAATGGAAATATTATGTCAAACATTATTTTAAATCACTTTTTTTTTCTTAATCTATATTTCCCTAATTTTTTTCTATAATGGCGATCTAAGACCTTCAAGTATTTCCCAAATAGAAAACATTTTCTTTTGCGTTTGATTTTTCTAAATCTTCACATTTAGCGTTAAAGGGCTATCTTTTCTTCCCTTTAAAAACAAAAAGAGGTCTAATTCCTAAACTTTGCCTAGCAGTCAGCCAAATCACATGGATGACAGAATCTCAGTGTAATGTATTTTTTCCTTCCTGTTTCAATTAGAAGGGTAGTCAATCAAACAAATAATAATTAAAAAGAGCATCTATAGGAATGAAAGAACTGAGGAAAAAAAAGGTTTATGATACAAGGTAGGGGAACAGTAGAAAGTCTTTCTTCTTCTTCTCAGATCCTCTGTCTTCCATACCACAATGAAAAGAAAATTACCATGTCCTTAAAAGTCTTGAAAAAAATAATCAGAACTTCACAAAAACATATATGAAGGGGGGGGGGGTCCTTTCTCAATGCACCAGAAAACATGAACTTTGCAAGGTAAAAACTAATAAAGCCATGAAATCAAGTTTCCTGTGAATTGAGTGCTTTTATGACACGTCAAATCCTAGAGAAGAGAACTAAGGTCATTGTGGCCCAGCATAAAATGAAGACAGCTAAGGATTAAATCAGACTTCATAAAATTCACAGAATTTGCCTTAGAATAATTTGCAATACATTTGGTGTAAAAATTAGCCAGATATGCTGGTAAACTACAAGGTAGCCTGGTGCATAATATGGAGTTTGGAATCTTTAAGGAAAATAGGAATCCATGCTAATCTACTGGTTACATACAGAATTTTCTGAATGATGAAGTCAAGGGACATGAAGAACAGGGAGAAGATGCTGGTGCTAAGCTCAGGTAAGTAAATTTTATTTTAAATAGAACAAATTTTAATGTTTTATAATGTAAATTATAATGTTGTATAATGCATGTAAAATGGAACAAATTATACATGTTACACTCAGTAACATTTTTGTTAGTTTCAGGCCTAGCAATTTTCTATCAAAGATGCTTGTCTTAGCACTTTGGAGAACCCAAACACTTTGCCTATGAAAAGAAAATTTATTTACAATTACATATTTGGAGATGGTTTAAAACAACAAAAGGTCCTAGAAAAAAAATTGTGGAAATGCATATCTTGGTCTTAGGCCTGGTATGAAATTGGAAGACTCTATCTAGAGACTTCTGTCAGAGATTTGTTTCAGTTTTGGGATAGCCACAATAGGACAGATATTCTTGGCCATTGGTCCTTGTAATCATGTTACTAAAAAAAAAAAAAACTTATACCCAGAAAGAAATTTAATGATTTAATGGACTCTATCCACTGAGCCTCAAATGCAGTCAAGTCAGCTGCAAGTTCTTAACTGTGCATGAAGGATGAAGCTATTCTCTTGTTATGAAGACAGTGTTTCTTCAGCACATGCTGATGGCTGGGTAACAGGCAGATAATCTCCTAATTGTTTACCTTGAGAGTGACCAGAAAGCTTACAGCAGAACAAGTATGAAAATTAAAATTCAGAGGACACCGAATTCAATGGCAGCTATTAGCAATGTAATTAGAGTGGTTGATTAAAAATGTGCATGAATGTATTTGAGACTCTGAGTTTGTGCCAGACCTTGAAAAACAAAGGTCTTTAACAGTCTGAACTATAAAGCTGCTAATACACTATGTTCTGAAAATACCTGAAATGCTCATAAGTCTATCTGATGTATCAGACAGAAGAACAATTTAAGGATGATAAATTCTACCCGCTGAACAGTGCTACTGTGGGGACTGACTTTGGCAAAACTACTTAGAATAAGAAGAGTTTGAACAAGCTGCTTTTCATTCAATGGAAAATACTTGTGACATGTACAACTGAATGAATTTTGGGCCAGGAATTAGCTTTTTTCCTAAAGTTTTCACAATCTGCGTCTTGAACATAGCACCTTCTCTTTTCCAAATAGAAAGAAGTAAATATGACTCAAAACTCAGAGAGTGGTACATTTATTATTAAGTATTTAACCTGAAGACCAGATCAAGGCAAATCAAAATTGAACCTCCCATACTGTTCTCCTGACTGGGCTTATACTGATAAATTGTATATATCTACCATCTATGTAATTTCTTCTATCACCTATTTCCTTTCATCACTAATGTCCTTGGCTTCATTCCCAGCTCTTTTTCCCTTCTCAATTTTGGAAATCAGGACTGTGCATCACTACAGGGAACCTGCATTTAGTTTGGTATTAATAGAGCTTTACTATAAACACATGGTGCACTGAGCAAAAGAGAGAACTGATACTTTGGAATGTGCCCAAGAGTTATTTAGCTCAATATCCTGTCTCTGACAGAGGATGATATAAGAAACCTACAACAGGCAGATATAGGGTTATTCAATCTAAAAGAGAGCATACTTTAACCTTTAGATTTAAATTCTCATTTAAAAAATATGGCTTATCATTTGTTAAGAGAAATTAAATATATTGTCAACATCACTACTCCTTTTTAAAAAACCTCCTTGATATTTGACCTAAATCATGTCCTGCTTTTATGAGCTGCATAAACAATTTACATGTACATAAATAAAACAACTGTAAACTTAAAAGTATTTCTGGATTCCATAACATTTAATTTCAATTTACTGTCCTTGTTTCCTTTTGTTCAGAGTCATGAAGTGTTTGGTATGTGAAAATAAGTGATACATAACATAAATCAGAAAAAACCTACTGTTTTAATGTTCCTCATTCCTCTTTTCTTTTGCAGCAGTTCTTGTTTCTTTCAACACAAATTTTTTACAAATTTCATTATTGCATTATATATAGTAAACCTCTTTTTGTTCTGTGATATCCTTTAAGACACAGGACAGACAGCATTACACAGCATTCAAGAAGACGTGTTTAAAGCATTATATTTTTTCTATTCTTTGTTATCCCTTTTCTTATGCATATTAAAACTTGCCTTTTTGTTTTAATATATCGATATGTTAAGCTGATACGGTCCTTATATTCTGTACCACTAGAAATTACACAACTACAGTTGTGGATTTTTTAAGTTGATATATATTACTTAAGAGAACAGAAATTATATCATTGAATTCAAGTCTAAGCTATTTTGCCCTACAGTTTTAGTGTATTGTGTTTCATTTACCACTTGTTTCAGCTACCTTGGTTACCTAATACCCTCCCACCAATTTCCCTGATCCTGAATTAATATCTCATTGAAGGTAAATAACTCATCTGCAAATATACCTACCACACCACTTTCTGTATTTTCACACTATTAATAAGGATATTTACAATAAAGGTGAAAAGACCAAATGCAAAACCTTAACTCAGTCTCATTGCTGCAGTTTCCCCAAAAGAAGTAAAAAAAACCAACAAACACATTATTTTTTTCTTTGCATCATTTTTTATTTAATATTTGAACTGTGACGATATTTCACTTCACTATGTATAATTACTTCTTTTAACAACCCATATGTGAAATAGCGATTGCTGTGTTATAAGGATATTAGCAACATTTAAAAGTGAACCCAATTTATTGATAATGGTCTATTTTTGAGTTATGAGAACATTCCCTCAGTTATAATCCCATATTGTCAAAGTATTTGATAGGCAATGAATGTCTTTCAAATATATGTTAATGCTGTGCTTTTCTCAAAACAATAATGACTACTTTTTCCATTTCTTCACTATATGATAAAGAGAAAAACATTTAGACGGAGAACAATGCAGAAATGGCCGTAACAATTCTCATTAGCAAAAATGCAAAGTCCAAGGAAAATGCCATAGCAGGATGATACTGGAAATGTTCTCTATTTTAAGCAGTACACAAATAGGAGAAAAGTCAGTGGTTGTTGGGTGGTGCATTTAATTATTTATTCAACATACAATTCATACAATTATTTATTCAACATACAATTCCCAGTGTATTGGTGGCTTACCTTGAATATGCATTCCTGAGTATAAGCCATAGAAAGAGTCAGTTTCACATGTCAAGAACTTTTTATTTATGAAGTGCTATAAACAATTTATATGAATGAAATTTGGGGGGAAAAAAACCCAAAAAACTTTCTTCCTTTCTATTTTCTCATTTTACATAATGCTTTTCTTAAGGGAATAGAATGAGGGAATGGAAAAATAAATTATACATCAAATTGTAGACACACTGACACATTCCTCTAAATCACTAAAGTTATCGGTCAGTAAGTGAAAATTGTACATAATATGTCTTTCAGAATTTTTCAAAATATTATATGAAAATTCATTAATTCACAACAATTCTAATCAGACCTGGCATTAAAATTTTGTATCTGTCTTGCTAACAGAACTTTACCAAGCCAAATTTCTAGAAGGATAAAAATAGTGAAACATAAGTAAAAATCTGGTTTCACTGAGAAAGGTCTGCTTAGTCCTGCCTTTCCTCCCTTCCTCATGAATTTACTTAAGGTTATTTGAGGTTAATAAAGGAACAACCAAAGTAACAAAAAAGTCTCACAAAAGGATGGGCTTACTGTTACAGACAGGAAATATTTCATATTATATGAAATAGAGACAGAGCGATAATAAGCAAACAAGGAATTGGTTCCTTAGGAGAAAATGTATCTACATAACTGCAAAATCTGTGACACATCAAAAATACAAATTAGTTTTTTAATTATGAATAAACTTAATTTACTGAATTGCTAATTATAAGGCTCATATGTGCATTTTTCAGTGTCATAACTGGTATCAATAGAAAGTTAGTATATGAACTCAACATTTTTTAAGGATGCCTTACTATATTTTTTAGTAGTTATTTGAAATATTTTGATTCTTCTTTTTATACTAAGAAAATACACTGTCTATTTTAGAATTTTATAATGACTATCATTGCTATATATACCACAAATATAAATCAAAAAGGATTTCAGCAATATTTCTTCTTCACAGAAAACTATGTTTACTTATTTTCTTTTTCTGAAGCAGCAGTATTTTTACTGATTGAACTCTCATACTATGCATAAAAATTAATAAATCTGATAACATTTCCAGACTGTCTGTGTCTGTGCTCTCCACATTTTGGAATTCTTGGCTAGTCAAAACTATTTAATGAAAAATTTTTGTCTTTGGATTTTCAACAGGGAAAGTCCATAGCATTTGTGGAAAGAAAGTAAAGAGAAATGGAAAGAAAATTTTAAAAAGAAATACACACCAACAAACATACATATATGCTTCAGTCAGTTTTGGGGTTTGCATTATCCATGAAGAATGAAACTTTTCTAGTGGTTCATATATAAAACTAGCATTGCCTGGACCTGCTTTATTCATGAATACCAGATGAGGATCAAAGCATAAAATTTGAGACGCTAGCTCACAGGAGGAATCTGTGAGGCCAAGGCAAGTGAAAAGATATTGCCTATCGATGAGAAAAGCAGAGGTATTACTGACACTCTGAAACCCTTACTTTGTGTTTACATCGGTCCTCAGGTTTTCTATATGTATCCTAGAGCTCACAAATGTAGCCTTAATACATGAGACTGGATGGGATTCAGAGGATATTAACAGAGCTTGCTGATATGACAGACTGCAAGACTGAGGATTTGGCTAACAGAAATCTCATGAAGTTCAGAAGGTGCAGAACTGTGTACCTAGGACAGAATAAACCCATGTGCTGATACAGACGGGGAAGCAGCTGGCTCAGTACCAGCCACCCTGAAAATGATTTGGCTGATACAGTGAACAACAGGTCAAGTAGGATCAAACTGTGGCAAACAAATCCCACACAGGACTGCATTAGAAAAGATGTGGTCAGCTGGTAGAGGTAAATTATTATTTTCAACTCAAACCCAGTAAAGTTGCACTTGGAATACATGTTCAATTTTGTGTCTCAGTTCAAGGGAGATGCTAGGAAACTGTGAAGAGTTCAGTGGAAGACAAGCAAGTTAGTGAGACTCCTGCCTGATGGAGCAAATTGAGAGAATTGGCTTTTTCAGTCTGTTGAAAAGCAGGTTAAGAGGAGAGAATAAGCCTAAAACTACTTGGACATCTCTAACCACAACTGTGAAACTCTTGGTAATGACAAATTGTAAAACAAGGAGGAACTGCTACCAGTTGTGACTTTTGACGTCTACTCAGCATTAGGAAAAGCTCAACATTAGGATCACACAGAGAGGCTGCAAAATCTCCATCTTTGGAGATTTTCAAGAGCCAGTTATGGAAAACCACGGGTAATCTAAGATGGCCACTATTCAAGAGTCCTGCTCCTTGGCTTCAGTGGAGAGGCTGAACCACACAGCCTCCTGAGAACTCTTACAATCCATAGTTCTGTAATGCAGAAAACACAGGTGAAAAGACGAACAATGTTTCCTACGGATTAGTAGGAATAAATCCTAAAATAGATGGTGAAACTATCTATGGTTGTAAACTGCATTTTAAGTAAAGCAGGGACTCTATGTCCTGCACTGCTAAAATGAAAGCCTCTGGCTGGATTTCTGAGGCCATTTGATTCACCCTTACCAATGACTGGGAACAGCTCTCGAGAGATCCTCAACAATAGAATTCTAGGAACAAAACCAGAATCAGTATCAATTAGATCAAAAGTTGACATTAACACAAAAACGGCCTTTTTTTGTCATTGCACATAAACCAAGCTGTTACTTTTTGACAACACAATGCATTACTTTCATATGCAGTTTTCTTAATAATTTTATTATCCATGTGATTAATACATTATTTGCTTAAGCCTACCATCTTGCTGATGTTGCACAAAACAAAAATAAATGCTCCTATGTTAGAAAAAAGAGAAAGGCCCATTATAAAATTAAAAATTTGGATATTGTTACATGATCTGCATTAAAGTTGCCAACTATGGTAATAGAATACTTACATATGAAAGAAAAGTACAAGGTCATATTACCAGACCAAATGCTGAATTTAACACTGTTTTGAAGCAATGAGGCTAGCTGACTTTTGGAGTTTTGAATCCTTTGGACAAAAACTATTCTGCTAATCTACTATTACAAATAGTATAGCATTATAACAAATAATGGAGACTGCAAATAAATTAAAAGTAGTTCTAAGACTCACAAGCTTTGTTTGTGGCTGAAAAACCACCCAATTTTTAAGTGCACACACACACACAAGAAGCCTAGATGATAAAAAGTGAGGGGGAAAAAGAGTCCCGATTTTTTTCTCCAGAACTAAAATACCTTTACATCATTCAAATGTTAACAGAAAACAATTTGAATGACTGATGTTACATAACAGACACAGCAAAGTGTTTTAGGGTGGCAGGGTAAGCTAAGGACACAGCTTTCTTCTGCACTCAAAATGTTTTTGGTACAGGGGGTTCAAGTCAAACACTTAATGTGAGTAAAATGTGGCTTCTGCATGTTAATTATGAGATAAGTAAGGATATACAAACACACAAATGTATCTTCTGCATTTAGAAAACTCTTTTTCTCTCTTCATGTATAACACGTGCCTTCACATCCCTTGTTGTCAAGTCAGGTGCTATAGTGCTACATGATGGATATAATTTAATGTGACAGGTTACAATGTAACACATTATTTGGAAAATTGTTGAAAAAAAGGCAGTTGTTATGAAGTTCATTGTTAAAGATGTTCAAGTTTGTTTGGCTGATGGTTTTATTTTGTTTTTTTCTGGTTTTTTTTGGGTTTTTTTTTGTTTTGTTTGTTTTGGTTTTGTTTGTTTTTGTTTTTCTTTGTTTGTTTTTTTTCCTTTTAATTTGTTTTGGGTTTATTTTATTTTGTGTGTGTTTTTTTAAATTGGTTTTGTTTCGCTCTTGTTTTTTCAACCCTAGTAAAAGAAAACACTAAGATGACATTTTTTATTTTTAAAAGCATAATTTATCTCTAAGATAAGAGCTAGGGATTTCTCCACATGCACTAGATCTGTAAAAGGTGTAAACAATTAGAGACAGAATCACTGAGCAGATATTCCTTCTAATGAACCAACAAAAGGAAAACTTGTGCATGGAATAATGGTGCTTTTTCCATTTTTCTCATAGCAAAACTCTAACTAGGCTGAAGTATATCTCTGTAACTTCAAAACAGGGAATAAAACCAAATGAAATTTATGTTAAACTACTTTGAATGGATTCAGCTACAGTTCTTGCTGTTTTGATGGCAAAATGTGACAGGATGTTACATTAGTAAAAATATTTCCATAATTAATGCATGACTGCATTCTCTGTTGGATAGGTCTAAGATAATAAAACCAGGTTTAAACTGTAGTTTTCCAGATTCTCTGAAGTATTAATTTTGTGTTTAGTAACCCAGAAGTAGTTGACATAACAGACACTGTCACGCATTTTTCTATAGAGTTGAAATGGTATCCATCATTATAAATCTCTATATTTCTACCATTTATATATCTATACATCAAGGGAAGTGATCCAGTAGGCACATATGCAGGCCCAGGGGAAAAGATTTACTCATCCTCTAATCAGTCTCAAGAACACTACTGTAGGAAGACAACTAGCAATAAGATTGAGAAAACTCTAAGTTATAGTCCCATTCTAACAGAAGTTATACCAGTACAAAAATAATACGGCAAAATGCAGTTGTTTGTTCCTAGATGGAATGCAGCTGGCCTGCACAGAACCTATTCCATGGTAGTTCCCCAAACAACATAGCCTGTGCCTTAAGCATGCTAAGGGGGATGACAGGGAGGCAGGAGTGGAGTGAAGACACCATGGCCAGGATCTTTAGTAATCCTCGCAGGGATGGGAGATTGAGAGCACCATGTAGTGGATAAACCTCTTGGCAGCTCTTAATCAAGGGTGAGAGGAGAAGATGGCTCCCTGTTGAACTGGTGGCTGTGGTGAAATTGCTCCCCTTGGATGAACTTGGTTCATTAGAATCTCATTGTAATATTAACACACCTCCATAACAAAGTTACCCGTGCCCAAGGTATGACCACCCCTCATTGAGCAAGTGCTCCAGATTTTGTTGACTAAATCTTTAACAGCAAAATGAGAATTTTACACCAATCAGTAACAAAAGCATGTGTGACTAGAATCACTCAAGTTCTACCAAAATGTAAAGATATAATACAAAAGTGAGTTAGGGATGGGGAGAAGTTAGTGAAGACTCCATCATAACTTCTGGGATCAGTGAATGGACTGAAACTTCTACCCCATGGGAACGCCAATTGGTAAGAACTTTACATGCACTAAATTATTATTGTAAGCTAATTTTTATTGGTGATTTCAGCTTGTCCCTATATTACTCCAAATTCATTTTTGCAGTCAGTTACTACCACCAGCAATCTCTGAGCCTTAATCTGTCACAACTTTCTGTTATCAATATGTTTGTTAATGAAAGTGTGTTGCTTCCTAAAGTGATTAGTTAGTTCTTCAAGGGCACTGTTGTCCAACAGAGGATAACATAGTTGACAAAAATGGGGAGATCCAGGACAGGGGTGCCTCTTTCTAACCTGTAATTAAGGACTGAACTCTGATACGCTGTTGGCGCATGTCCCTAAACAACCCTCTGATCCAGCAGACTGTCTGGTGGAGTGCCCACTATGGGAGACTGACAGACTGGTGAGGCATGAGGGTCCCAGCTTTCCTGGGACATTGGCAGACTGATCAAACATAAAGGAAGCGCTCAAGGCACCTACCCTTTTTGTCTGACAACTATATTCTATTAAGATTGTTCTAGTCCCTTGATATCAGTGAGGATACAAGATATTTTTATTACTCCAACCTGGTAAACAAAAAGGTGTGATATCAGACTTGAGCAGCATAACTAAGAAAAAAAAATCTCATAAACTGAACAAAGAGTACTTGAAATTTCTGAAGGAAAATAACAACCGCTAATACACAGAAAAAAAGGAATCATTCTGTAAACCAATGCAAGGCGATAGAGATTTGCAAGTACTACGGAAGTTTTCTTTCACATCACAGTTTAACATCAATAAAATTCCACCTCTTATTTTTAAAATTATTATTTTTATTTTTTAAAATTATTATTTCTATGATAATTGCAAAAATATTAACAGCTCACTCACTATGCATCTTATTATAATCTGTCCATTCTATCACAGTTTAATATCCATTCAAGCATCACAGGAAGGAAAGGGTATTATAACCACGAATCATAGGTGGCATTTTGCAAACATCTCTTATTACCTTCTATTTACAGCCAAATAGTATAATATGTTTAGATATGCATGTCTCCTTTGGAATTATTTAAATTTCAGTCATCTGGTATGATCTAAAGCACTAATAATTTGGTTGAGGAAAAAAAAAATTAAATTATGCATAAAAAACTGGTACCAGTGCTTGTTTTGGACTTACTGACTTTCTAAAATGTTGTATAATTTTCTATAATTCCTATAATTTTCAGAGATGAAATTTGTCTAAAGATAAGTTTCTACAAAAATATTTCCAAAACTCAAGGGACTGAAAAACTTTTGTATTTAATTGTATCAGTACTGTTTTGAAGTTCATGCCCATACACTTTTAGGAAAGCACAGCTTAATTCTATTAATGCAATACTTTCAACTTCCTACAAATTTAAAGCCTCACAAAGGAAAAAAAATTGCAATTATAGTGTATTTTTAAGTTTTCCAATAACAAAAAAAACCCCTTAATATAGAATCACTGGTTTAATATTTCAAAATCCTAATCATCGTAGTAGATTTTTAAGCATATTTGGAGAGATCTGTTTGAAACAAATAGGGAAGAAATTATACCTGAGCATGAGCCTCACATTTCATAGCAGAATAATCTTTCTTTATATTTCAGGTCACTCAGAAGCTCACTGGAAAGATGTCGAATAATGTAGCAGCATGAATGTTTATATCTCTGTGAAAGACACTCACTACTGACTAACACCCCTGCATTTTCTATTACACGATGTCTAATTAAGCCCCATGATGCCACTCTCAAATCTGACAAAGCAGAGATAATTCTTGACATTTTCAAAAACTTGGCTTATGTTCCCCTTCTTTTTACAGTGACACAAGCTGGGGCTTCAAACTGATAATGACATTGCAGCAAGTTTCTGGTTTTTTAATCTTTTTCAAACAGTAGTTTACTCAGAAGGAATGGAATCACACAGACCCTTATTTGCCTTTGCAATGTTCAAGCACAGAACCGAGGCTGCCAAAAGACAAAATTTTGCCCTTACTTGCCTCAGTTCAACCCCCAGCAAAATCAATTGAAATTATGTTCTACTACCCAGGGAGCGATTGGGTCCGCAGCACACAGAGAGAACTGTCACAGCACATATGAGGTGATAGGTCACGTCACTTCAATTGTCCCTATCTTCTCTCAGCACTAGACAAACATCAAGAGACAAACACAAAGCAATAAAATAGCAACAGTAATACTCAGTGTTCTGATTCCGTCCCTGTCACTGCTGCTCCTCCAATCCAGCCATAATGCAGAATTTTCTCTACCACATGTGGTGCCTCACATCTACCTTTCCTGGTCAGCAGCAGGAGGCATATCAACAATATTTTGAGGCTGTCTTTAATTTAAGACTCTTCTCTTTAAAATAAAAACTGCTTTTTAGATAGAAGAACAAGGACAAGGATGAAAAGGGTTCTGTATATGCTTCTGAAATTATGAAAATTAACAGAGAGGAATATGCCTTTCTTTTAAAACAAATAAAATTATTCCATTGCTTGCATAACTCAAAGGATATACATTTCTCTGTCCTGGTAATACCATTTGCTCTTATTTATTTCACTCTCTATGCTGTGACACTATCCAAAGACTACACAAGATCAATTTCTCCATTAAAAGGAAAAATAAAGAGAATTGATTATGACTTACACAGTTTTTCCAAATGTCCTATAATGATTAAGAGATGGTTTGCATATCTTAGGGAGAAAAATAACAAAATGAAATAAAAGTTTTTCTCAAAAAAAAAGCTATAAAATCTCATTAATATATGATTTAAGAAGTCACAGATTGCCATTTCATTTCTCAGTCAAGACTGAGATGAACAATGAAGGACTTTATCTCCTGGAGTTAAGACTAATGCAAAAATCATTAATATTTTCAACTGTAAATTCCTGAGACCTGGGTACCAATAGCAAAATGTTTTGCTTTTTCCACAATTTTCTTCTAGATATTGCTTTAATACAGTTTTACAAGAAACATCATTTGTTCAGACTGTGTCCCAATTCACCCTGCAAACAACAGAAAACAGAAACTAATTATTTTCAACCCAACCTCTACCCGACAATATCTTTTGAAGGTAGATACTAAATTGGTGGAAAATTACATCTTACATTGGATTTCATGCTTATCAGATTTTTCCCCTATCTTGCCTTCTATCTATTTGATTAAATCATTTCACATCTTTCAGAAGTCATAAGTTACAAAGGAAAAAAAGAATTCACCATAGAGAGATTTCATGTGCATAAAGAATATTGCCATTAAACTTGTAGACTTAGGCATTTGGCAGCCAAGCTAAAGAACACACAGTAACCCAACTTACTCCTGAGCAAAAGTAGAGCTTCAACAGGCATAATCACCTCTCTTCCAATACAAACTTACAGACTAGAAGATAAACCTATTTGCAATGAGTTTTTTCACATTGGTTTATTATTTTTACTATTGTAACATTATGGTTCTAGTAAAATCAGACACTGGTTTATTATTTTTACTATTGTAACATTATGGTTCTAGTAAAATCAGATTCTGGGTGGCCATGAAGTAAGAAAAGGCTCCTGATTTTATTAAGTCTTGCAAAATTATCTGATCAGCTACAATACAGTTCATTGAGATTCCATTTCAATATGGGGTTTTTGCTATTTTTAAGAATTCGAATTTGTGCATTTCTTTTTAAAAGAAGAAAAAAATGTAAAAAAAAGCTCCAAAGTTAAATGTAATAAATTCCTGCATTGAATGCAAATCAGTGAGGTGCTGTAGCTTGCTTTTAGTGTTTCCCCCCTCCTTTTGCATTGTGTGTCTAACACTCTCACATTTAAACAAAGACATTCCCCACAGGACACACACACTGACACAACAGTGCCTTACATCCTTTTGTAAAGATGTGTGCCCTTGATATCAGGAAAGTTCTGGCAGTATAACAGCCTAAAATCTTGCCCAGAACAGGGATATTTATTTGCATATATCTGCAGACTGTTTAATTCCCTACTGTAGTGCAAAGAAAACTACTGTTCTTCACATTGCTTCAAACAGACTACTGGAACTACGGACCTGAAAATCACCATTCACTAAGGAAAAAGCCCACAAGAAGTTTTAAAAATATATTAATGTGGCATATTCTCCTTTCACCAACAGTAAGGGTTTCTGTGTAAATTGCTGAATATTGGGACGAGAGACTGCAGTTTTCTTGAGAAATTTAACAGGAAAATTTGCATGGCAGTGAAAGGGGTGAATCCAGGATTGATGTATTTCTATTTATGTGTTATTCAGATCAAATAATTTGCAGAAAAGATATTATTTATATGAAAGAGATTCAAATGAACTATTTTCTTGAGTCTTTCTTGACTGAATGCTAACAATGACTCCCTTGATTTGACAGCTCGTCTGTTCTTAGGTAAAGCTGGATGACAGACATCCACAAAAGCATTTGATTAGTTTATCATTACCTGTGTCTATGTTTAGCAGATGTTTTTGAAGTTCTTTACCTCAGTACTCAGTGAGATTTGTCACCATATAATGTGAAGTGTGGAATTCTGTTGTTCAAGTTACTTTTAAGTTCTTTCAACATTCTTCAGTAATTTATTTCATCACTGAATGTAAGTTTAGATCATCTGCAAAGTATAATATTTGGGTTGATTTTTAAAATATAGAGAACTCTGGGAATATCTGGAAAAGTAAGTTGCAATAAATTAATATTAGGTAGAGTTGAAGAGAGGGGACTGAGAAAATAGTAGTAAACCAGTATGTTATGACCTGATCCTGAAGGAGAGGGTAACTCAGATTCTTGTTACCAGATCCCTTGGGGAGATTGGAGTGAAATGACCCTGGATAATTGGTGTTCATAAATATCTGTAGATATGTAGGGTTTATTCTAGGACAATTTGTTGGCAATGGAAAAAAGGTATGGGTAATTTCTGTAGAAAAAAAAAAAAGTAAAAATATCACTTATGTAACAATATAAGAAAAAGAATGACAAAGTATAAATAAGTATAGAAAGAAGAAAGAAGAATAAGAAAGTATAAAGTAAATAATGGAGAGGAAAAATACCACCACCTCTGAATTCAGTGACAAGAGTTGGTTGTTGCAATTTTGCTGTCCATCTGTTGAAGTGATGCTTGCAATCCTGATCTGTCATGGGTGGGGGAAGCCCATGAAACACAAAGTTCAGTGGGTTAATGCACACTGAGATTGAGGTGGGAATTCCCAGACACTTCCCCAGAGTTTTTACAGTGTCTGATAAAACATTTTGAGGCTCTTCAGAGGTCTTTGGTGGTTTATGACACCTTCTAAAAGATGACAGCTGCCTCTCAGATGAGCCTCTCACATAAAGCCAGTTATGCCCCATCAAAAGGAATGAAAACCCTCAGGCCTGCGAGTGAATGTCCCAATACCTTCCCTGTGAGGAGTTTTACAACTGTGCCTGTTTTCAAAGGGGGAGATTGCATAATAAAAAGCACTATTCCCTCTCACAGGATCAGCTGCTTATTAGTCCCTTTCCTCACCTGGCTCAAAACCCAGATCATGCTAAACAAAGGTTGGAGTTTCCTGGTCATCCTCTTGTGCTTGTGCCCTCTGCACCTGTGCAAGACTTATGCCTTGCACATCATCAGCAAAGCACTCCCTGTTTATGCAAGAGGTCATTTGGTTAAGCCATTAACCACTGACATTTCAGTCTCCCACACTACGTTTTCAAAAGATCCCTATGAGCATTACTCATACATTAGTTCCAATGGCCTCTGACCACCCAGCAATCATGGCATAGGTTTTGTCATGTTGTATCCTAAAACTGAAGGACAATACCATTGTGATAATGAAAATATTGCCATGTGTCACCACAAAAAGTATGTTTGCAAAAAGAAACATTAAGCAGGAAGTGGTAATGGCTTTTAAAAAATAGAAATAAGCATTGCTTCATCAACTGAATCAGAAACAACAGCACAGTTTTGGAATAGGCTCTTGCAAATCACTATTACTTTTATATGGTAACTTAAAACTCAAGTGTAGCCCCCCCACAAAAGCCACCAATGCGCTTGAATTTCTGTGCTGTCAGTTTCATGATGGACAGCTGATGTTTCATTTCCTCTCATTTATGGAAGGCTAACTTGGAGGAAGTTAATTCAAGATGATAGAGTTTTTCATTGAAGATTGACTTTTTCAAATTTTATCTTATTAAAATTTTGAGGCAGGTGAACTAGCTAATCTTGGACATCTGGCAGTGTGTAAGAATACACAGTCAAGTGACTCCCAAGACATCTTGCAAGAAGGAATTAAATTACTTAGTTATTCTGTGAGGTATTGTGCTGTAAGGTAACATTCCTTTGTCTAGAGAAGTTAGTGTTCTATCCGGTATCTCCTAAATAATACATTTACAAGTTTTAATCCTAATGACAGTTCATTTGGGTTAAGCAAAGATACTGTAATTATAAAGCTCTTTTATTTCCTTCAAACAAAATTAATATTTAAGAGTTTTTATATTAGCACTAATAATAAATAAAAGATATGCAGATTCATCCTAATAAGAAAAATTCTATATTTTTACTAAGGGTAACAATGTACATATACAAACATAAAGACCATGGGTGCACATTCTATTATTATATTTTTGGTCTACTTGTGAAAAATTATGCGTTGGACCACATTTTTCTAATCCAAACCACTCAATGAAGACTGGGTGACAATACACTGAAGTTAAACAGAAATAGCAGAAGAAAAATGTGGAGCTTTGCCACAGCACCTCTGCTTGTTCAGCCTCTGCTAGAAAAGTCCATTTTAGCAGTTGCTTCTGTTAAGTCCTGGAAACAATTTATTGAGGTTGGAACAAATGTATTGCTAGGGAATTAAAATATATTCCGACCAGAAATCTTGAATTAAAATAAAAGCAAATCAAATCACTAAACCTTTTAATGAAAATGCAGTTAATTTTTGAGCAATTGCAAATATTCTAAACAAAGGTAAGCCAGGTGTAGAAGCCACAGGGACTGGAATCTTCCTTTGAGACCTCTGCATAGACCATGCAATGTCAACCTCAGACTACTCGCAGTTTCTTCCTTCATTGATTCTTGACCTGACACAACCACCTAGCAGCCCAGAAGGGTCTCTTGAGTCAGACCAGGCAAAAGACAGTCAAAACAAATTATTTAGACACTACCTTGTTTCTAAATAATGCCCCAAAGCATTTAACTGCACTTAACATTTTTACTGAACAACTTTTTTTTGTTGTTGAGAGTCAGCAAATGTCATGATGAATATTTTCAGTTTGATATACAGAAATAATGGATTAGCATCCATCAAAGTGAAAAGATATTTAAGTTCATGATATGCAACTTCTGTTCTAATTTTAACACAAGTTTTCCTTGAGTTATGCTATATTTAGCTTAATTTTTAAATAATTTCTTGATGAGCAATAGTCTTAAAATATAAGTGACAAATATGGGTAGATCATCTGCAACAGCATTTATGCAAAGTCCAGTGTATTCCTGGCTCTCTCTGAGGATGCATGGACAGAGAATATAAAATAGCTGCACAGGGAAAGAAAGATGCACTTTCCAGTCCCTTGCTGTCACTTTGTTATTGAATACAGTCAAGCTGCATAAAAGATATAGCTATAAGATCCAATTTTTTAATGATTTCTTTCTTAATGAAATAGCTCTCAAATTTTGTTTGAAGAGAAAGACAGCCACCTTTACATGTGGGTAATTCCCCTTCACCCTAGCCCCCATTTAACTAATTAAATGTTCCTTAGAATTTGAAATCACTGAGTATAACAAAGCTCCTGAGAATCATAAGAAAGTCAGGAGGACATCTCAAACTCAGGAATGGCTAGTGTAGGACAGTCTAGGGAGTACACAATGCTTTCAGTATCATTTTGTACTGTACTTTAGGGCTTTAATAGCCCTTCCAGCAATGTTGCACCAACTGCTAATCGATACCAATTATTTTTCTCACCATAGAAACTAGGCTTAGTTAACCCCTGGAGTGCCTTAGCCTGAAATAAATAGACAGTGTGTTTTCTTATGTGGATGAAGAAAACATCCACTACAGTGGAATTATTCCTATAACAAAAGTGCTGCTACATTCAAATGCTGGATGAACATATAGTCATCCAAAAAATTACTCTGGCCCGTAAGTTTAAGGCCACATTCTCAGAGCATTAATTTCAATAAACAAACCACACATTGTATTGAAACAGTATAAGAATAGCTATTTTACTGTTAATTTATGTTATTAAAACATTCCAATTTTGCATGCAGGTCAGGAGAAAATTTACATTGTAAAAACATTTCATCACCAAAACTGGGGGGAAAAAACCCAAACAAAACAAAACTCCCCACCAAAAAACAACGTTTTGTGAAACACTCCCTTATACACCCACATATTTTATGAAAAATAATTATGATAAATAAATACTTCCTTGGGGTATTTTGTTCAGCTTAATACAAGTTTTTTAACCAAACATATAAATAGATTAGTCAAGATTTTTTTTTCTGTAAATAGGCAGGCGGACAGTAGAATCAGGGAACCATTTAAACACATTGAAGCTCTTAAATATTACTGCTAAAATTATTTCCAAGTAGCTAATATAAAGGCAACATAAAAATAAGAGTATTGGAAATAAAACGTACTAGGGAAACAGCTACTTGGTAGCCTTATTGTGCTGCACATTCTCAGCATCCCTGGGGTAATGGAAATCTAGATTCTCCTGAAGTAAATGTAAATTTCTGCTAAGATCCAAATAATGTTTTATGTTTATCTGTCTATCTTTAAGTATGCATGAAGTGTTTAATTCTTAAACACCTAGAAAGTCCTGCATACATTTATTCAGTATAATACACCATCAAATGGGAATAAATTGGAACACAAAATAGTTCAATTTGATTGAAGAAAAAAGCAGACAGTCTTCAAGACAAAGAAGTTGCTCCCATAGCAGTTCACAAAAAGGACAATTCTAATAGATCTAAGAGAATGAGAAAAAAAACCCAATACGCTCCTGCAATGGATCTATCAGTAGGGTAAATAATTGGCTTTGCATTGCTTTGTTTAAGCTAGCTAAGCTAATCATTTAAATGGTCATTTTAGAAAGTGAAGCTGTCTACAGTCATGCAGTATTATGCAATTGTTCAGAATGCAGTACAATATTCTGTCACTCTCAGCTATGGACATATCTGAAATATTTTTTTCAACCCATATGAACCAAAAGCAGAGGAACAGAGGTTTTAATAAGCCGTTGCCCTCTGGAGCAGCCATAGTTCTCTGCATAAACTTGATAAACTGCTTCCTTCATTAATTTTTGTTGGCTTTCACAACAAATGGGCCCACATCATTACCATTGTTTGTCATATGCTCTTACTCCTTGAAGGCTATGAGCCATTGCAATGGGGCACATTCCAAAACCATGTGATACTTTTTTCCAGGCATTCTAGAAAGGTTTTCCTAAGGAACTCAATTTTTCATATGGTAGAAGGAATATATTCTGTACTCACTTGAAAGGAATGGTTTGCCAAAAAAGTAAAGTAGGGACTGATGGCAAGAAGAGGTGAATCTTGATTTAGCAAAACTTATTAAGGCTTTTTATTTTCTTAATGTTTTAATTTCTCCACTGTTTTTTCCAGGCTGTACTAGAAGGAAGACAGAACTAAAGATTTAGAATATTAATGGATTTTTGAAATACAGAAAAAAATTATGCTGACAGAGGATGGGATTTCCTTTCGTTAGTTGTTCAATCCACTGCAACCAGACCCAGTAACATAAAGCATAATTCCTTAGAAGACAAAGCAAAAAAGGCCTCACAAAACTACTCAACATCATTTGTCTTTGCTTTCATCCTTTACCAAAGTACAGGCTTAATTATGACTCCATAAAAAAAAAAAAACCAAAACAAAACAAAACACCAAAACATAACAAAATACTTAAAAATGTGGTACATTCCTGTATTTGAGAACACAAAAGTACTTACAACTATCAACAAATATTGCCAGTTTCTCTTTAAATCCTTACTTATCTCTAATGGCAAGGCAGCCAGCAACTGAGGCTTCATTTTTTTTACACTTTTCCTGTGTTCAAGCTGATGTGATGACTAATCTTTGTAACTATTTTCACCATGGCATGCAGTTTAATTATTAGGCTGGCACTACTATTCCCTAACTAAAATATCAATGCTTCCCTTTTTCACCACTAATACCAAGATCCTTGTGGATATTTACAAGAGGTATTTTCTGATTGCCTGCAAAATTTATTTCTTTTATTTAAAAGGGTACTGAGTAGTGCTGAGTAGAGGTGGGAAAAGGAAAAGAAAGATTAGTTTTCCAAGAAAAGGTCTTAATCCAAAACTTGAGGCTGAGGGATAAATGGATGCAAATTACAGGCAACTCAGTGAAAGCCCTTATTCTGTGCGGCATATCATTACATATCTATCTGTTACAGAAAACTAGATGCTTAGAGGAAATAAAAACCACACCAAAACATAAAAATATGGTAGGATTTTATGCTAGGAAAATGAGTATTTGGAATCAGTAGATAACTTTAAAAAAATGTTTTATGTGAGATTTAAAGGCTCAACTTTTTTTCTGAAGACAAAACATAAAATATTGAAGGATCTTTACTTCTGGAAAAAATTAGGTCATTTTAGGTGGTTTACTGAGTTAAACTCCCCATAGTATTCTCAACATCTTTTGTAAATTGAAATTGCTAGAATTGGTAACATAGCAGAGGGAATGGGAGAAAATTCCAATGAGACAAAAGGCTTCCATCTGGATTTCATTAAACAGTAATTTTCTCTTAATTTGCTCTATCATTTTAAGGCATGAAAGTCAATGGATATATTATTGCATAATGAAAAATCTCAGGGATTATATAAAAAATTTGGTTTTACTCAAGTTTTTATTCTCTGGTTGCATGAGCTAATATTTCCTAAATTAATTATCTGACCAAGTGGAAAAAAAAAAAAAAAAGCTGTTTTTCAATGGAGTTCTGCCTTTTTTCTGTCAGAAATTTCACCATGGTTTGAATCAACCATTGACCTAAAAAGTAATATTCTCTAAAATGTTAGTGACCATAATTTTATAAA
Source organism: Zonotrichia albicollis (assembly GCF_047830755.1). Classification (NCBI taxonomy): domain Eukaryota; kingdom Metazoa; phylum Chordata; class Aves; order Passeriformes; family Passerellidae; genus Zonotrichia; species Zonotrichia albicollis. The sequence continues at coordinate 76,001,854 of NC_133820.1, forward strand.
CTTTTCTATATAAAAAATAAAATATGTTATCCACTCACCATAAAATATGTGTTATGTGATAAAAGACAATCCTTTTCTTTTACAGGAGTTATGAAAAATAAATTTAAATAAGTATCTAAAATGATAATCATTACTCAGTGTCACAAATAATTATTAGACCTTTAAAATCACACTTCTAACCTCATAAAATAAATGACACAGTCAGGAAGCTTTTTTATTTGTTTTTTTGGTTTCGATTAGACTGAAAGAAAAATTAAGGATTGCATCTTGTACTGTTGGAAAAATATACTAATACATCAAATTTTTTAGAGTAATAGAAGAATTTAAAATAATCTGTACTTCTCTGTCTAGTCTCTGTGCTAGGTAAGCCTCTCCATATGGCAAGCTAGTTATGTCTGATTTCCTCCAACACCTTCCAATTCATGAAGCTTGGATGCCACACTTACCTACTCTTTGCAAAGCAGTAATTATTGTCACCATTTTATGTTTGTGGGCCTCTCTGCACCCAAGGTTTTTCCTCACTTTTCAGTGTTTGCAGAGCAGTGCCCAGAATTGCCCTTTTTGTAATTCTGCACCATTTTCTCATTCATCCTTTCAGTTGCACAAAGTACCAACATGGATATACAGAGGTTAATCGGGGAGCAGAAGGGGTCTGGAACTTAGGCATGGCCATCAGAGGTATAATCAGTGTGTTGTACTGGAAAAACGCATCCTGCTCTGAAATCTTTGTTTCCAATAAGGTGCTGAAAAGGGAGGGAGGGAGGGAGCGGAAGGAAGGAAGGAAGGAAGGAAGGAAGGAAGGAAGGAAGGAAGGAAGGAAGGAAGGAAGGAAGGAAGGAAGGAAGGATCAGTTTAAAGCTGCCTGTCAAACGAGAGATATAAGTAAAGTTCTCAGAGAAAATTACATGGCACTTTGATCATGGGCTACAGTAGTCACATGGGGAGAAGATTTCCCAGAGAATTCAGGCTGTACTTAACAGAAGTTATGGTCTGGAAGCAGAGAAGATGCTGTTGCAATTTATGAATGTTATATATTGCAGCTATTATAGAAGCAGAAGCTTATTGCAGTGCTGCAAATCAACAGGTTTCTCCCTCTCTCTGCTGCAGAGTTCAATATTAGCGCAGGCGTTACCTATGGAGACACCAGTCACAAAATAACCCATCTTTGCAGTTGAGCATTGAAGAATTTTAGAATTTCCCTGAAGTATTTAGGAAGGATTATTTGTATTCTAATAAAGGATAGGGAGAAAAAAATGTGGTTAGTAAGGGGTGAATTGAGCACTTAACACTTGTTTCACTTTACAGGTCGATTTTAATTTTGTGTTAGGGATTACAGAGAAATCTGTCAATAAGACAATGGTACAGAAAACACAAAGGCGGAAGAAAAGCAACTCTTAGTATCTAATGGAAAAGTTCCCATGTAAATTACAAAATTGAAAGCAAAATAAATTTATATTTTGTTGAAACAAACTATCTAGATTTTAATATTCTGAAATGCATCAAAATGGCTGCTTCAAATTTCTAGATATTTTACAGAAAAGATAATTCCAGGAAAACAGAACAGCTGCATAAGCTATTTACAGCTTATTTAATGCAGAAAGCCCAAATATCAAGGTCAACTGCAGCACTTGGAATTATTATTAACTTCATAATACTTTTTGTATTACTAGAAAATCATCTTCACCAAAGCATCCCTCATAAGACATTTCCAGTATATAAACACTCAGAGGAACGTTTCATTAGTAGCTGTCTCTCTGTGCCTGTTCTGCACCTTCTGAGTTTTGAGGAGGACCACTTCTGAGCACAGACTGAAACCTCTCACCACCACTAAGCCTCCTGTCACTCTCATTCCCTCTGTGTGCCCCCAGCAAGAGGACAGGAGTAGTAATGGTCCTTTTAAGTCCCTGTGAGTAATTGTTCTCAAATTAATTAACTGCAGCGCATGTTACTAGATTTCTTAAACAAAGCAGGCATTTAGTGCCCCAAGACAAGAACTGCAGAGAAAGTAAAAGATGGGATTGAATCAGAGGTCATTAGGATTTATTTTACCAATTACACATATATCTTTTGCATTTTTTGCCACACCTCAAAAGCACAAAGATCTAAATTACTATTCAAGTACTCTGAGAATTATAGAACGGTTACAATCCAGTGACTTAATCAAAATGCATTTGTGCTGTAATTTAGAGAGAAGACAGCAGGAAGAATGATATGAAAACACAAAGTATGATACAAACTGCAGAAAGGATCATTTTTGAAAGGGTGATGGGGATGGAGATGCCTAGCAAGCCAATATTAAAATCCTGAGAAGACAAGCACTCAGAGGATGGAAGGACAAGCAGTAAATGGTTTATAGAGCAGCAGTCATTCAAGAGAAGTCTGATAGGCTTGTCAAAAATTAAGACTTTTAAATGAACCTCATCTAATGAAATATAACATAAGCTTTCAAATGTATTTTCTAAAAGCATATTTACACCTAGAATTTCATTGAAACATGAATTTCTTATGAGTTTATTTCATAAAAAAGTCCTAAAACTTTTAGAGTAAATATCCACATTGTTATCAAATGGTTACTTGAATAGCAATATTTACTTCCTCTTTGAAAAGATTGAAAATTGCAGATGAAAACCCTGTTTAGGTAACATTTTGTTCACAGATTCTGAAAATTTTCTTTGTATCTTCTCCAAAAAATGATATTAATTTCCATGAAATGTGGTTCTATTCAATGTAATATCAGGTTACACAATTTATTAGTATTACAATTGTATTGAAGTCATTGTTCAGACATAGTTAGTTTGCTTAAAGACCATAATAACAACCGAACAATAATGCTAATGACAGATGAGGGAATAAACCTTAACTCCAAATGTCTGTTTCTCTCCAAATATCTCTAACATAGCTTTTTCTTCCTAATAAAAGAAAGAAAAATATTAATATGTCATCTCTTTCTAAAACACAATAAAGTGGAGGTAGTGAACTTAGATAAAATGTACAACAGGTAAACAGAAATGCAATATTTTTAAAGAATTTGAGAAAGAGGTAGAGCAGATTTTATTAAAGTGAATTTATAATTTATATCTGGAGATTTGCTGCCATGCACTTCCTAGCAAGTTTCATAGCTTCCAAACTACATGTTTTGATATGCTTCAGGAATAAATCTATTACCAAGGTAACAAAACACAATGCAGTGTTTGCTATACTTTATCCATTAAACTTAAGCTTTTGCTTTAAAAAAATCACATTTACCAACATATTATGAGACTTGTATTTTAAAAAGGATATTTTCCTTCCTGTTTCCTTGACTCTTGAAATTATTCTGGCTTCAGTGCACATATAATTATGCTTGTATAAATGAAAACTATTGAGTTGTATGCTCAGGGAAAAATGCAACAACTTAAACACAGTATGAGATTTTTAAAAAGTAAGTGCTTACAGAATATCGATAAATAGAAAGCTTTTCCATTCAAGCAAAGAACACAGCAATATCTGGTTAAACTGAATTACTTGCATAATTCTCTTAATTAGTAGAAAGCCACTAAAAAACCTTTGGTCCTGATTCTAATGTTTTTACTTACAGAAAACCAATCTACCTCAAAAATAGATGCATTTATTTAGTAGTCAGTATTCACCATGTAATTTTTTTGGCGTTCATGACCATTTGTTCCATTTAAAAGTAGTGGAGATGCTCGCCATCTCTGTTATTTAATGAATTCTTTATCTGATTATACATTACTGTTTAATATAAGTGGCAGCAGTATCCTCTACCAATTTCAATATCACAGAGCTTTGCAGGGTAGGTAAATAACCACAAAATTTTCAGGTAAAACAAAACATGGAAATGAAAACCAGAAACACTTGAACAGATAATAATGTGAATTTATGGACCTAGAAGATGATGGTCTGTTTGGTTTTAATGAAAGTTGGTCACAACAGGGTTGGATATGCCTGGCACAACCCCCCTTACAGCCTTCCTGCTCTGACAGATGCTCCTTGAGCTTAGTCTGCTAACCAGCCATTTGTGAGCTAAAGCTGCTGCTTGTCAAGATGCCTGAAGACAACTTCTCATGAGTCAGTCTCAGCAATGGCAATGACACAATTTTAATTTTAATGACATGCATTCTTGATTTCTGAAGTACATGACTGACGCTTGTCATTGGTATTCAAGTTAACGGATAATAGCAGGAATTTTCCTCCTATCAGAAGCCCATGAATTCCTCAGAATTTAAAGCTGTAGCTTAGTTGGCAGAGACTGCAGGAGGGAATACAGTAACACTGAGCCACCATGCATCCACATGGCATCCACATTTTTTAGGAAAAAGTGCATATGTAATTGCCTTTCACTGTTGTGGTTCTCCTTCTTTACAGTAGACTGATTTACTAGGAGGGCCACAGGCTCATGTAATCTATCAAAGTACAGAAAACAGAAGCTCTTAATAACTTGACTATTTTAATAACACATTTCAACAATCCCTCTTTGCTGGGATTAAAGAGCTCCCCTTGCCAAACTGGAGGTGAGGAAGAACAGCTGACAGAGAAATAAGAACTGAGAAAGTATGAACATTTTCCACATTGTTTGCTGAGTTGCTAAAAATATATTAATAGAAGAGGTGTTACCTTAACTGATCCCCTTTTCTTTTTAGAGGGAAATTTCACTGCTAATCCATACTAATGTTAAAACATCATAAAACTGTTCAAAAAATCAATTACAATCCATAAGAGAAAATGCATTGGTGTGACAAAAAATGTTATCTCTAGAGAGTTGTTTACCCAGTCTGCCTGGGAAGATATTTCCAACAACTGATAAAGAACAATAAACAATAAGTATGCAAAAAATGTGCCCTTGCATTTTTAAAATTACAGTGGTAATCAAAGTTCCAGTCCTTTGAAATTAACTAGGGGAGCAGAAAAGGTCTCTTCTTTCAGATAGCTGAGCTGATACACACAAACATAGTCCCAGTCCCCTAAGGTCATTATTGAAAAAACTACTAATGGGACAATCCCTTTTACAGCCTTGGATGTTTCCACTCCATTCTGCATGGTTGAAACCACACTAAAGCTGTGAAATAATCTGCTTTGTTTTGGAACCATAATTACATATTGACAGGTTAAACTGTAAGACCTAAATCAAGGGTATTTGGGTTATTATGTGAGCATTCTCATGGGGCAAACCTAGAGGGACATCAATTATTTTGCCACAGCCTAACTCCTTTTCAATTTTACTACCCTGAGTGGCATTAAATACTTGGTGAAAAGGAACTGCTGAAATAAAAAATGCAAGGCAAATGTAGAAAGGTTGTCAGAAAAAGTTGTAACATGAAAATAAAAATAGCTATGTTTTACAAGGAAAATGTTCACCGAGAAACATTTTATTATTACAAAATATCTCCTTTTACTTCTTAATTATTTTTCTTTCTTTGTTTTTTTCCCCATCTTAAATAGCTTTGATTTTGTTTCTAAATTCTTACCAAAAAGGATTGAGAAAGATCTTACTTACTGAACAATTGCCATCGTAAAATTATTGGTCAGAGCATTTTCTAATCATCCACTAGTTGGTAAAATGAATGACATATGTATTATGACTAACATACAGTGAAGATTTTTTTTATTAAACTTATAAGATGCCAAAATTAAAATATAGTTTAGAGGTAATAAATACAGTGTACATGTTCAAGAAAAACAAAATTATTTAGTTATTGACACATCTTGACACATTATGAATTCACTCTTTATGAGCTAATTTTTGTATTTCAAATGATGCACATCCTCCCTGTGTTCATATTGCATTCCCTTTTTACCCATATCTATGTTTAATTTCAAGAACATATCTATAAAAATCAAATGCCATCTACATTGTATTTGTTATCTATGTTATTAAAAAAAAAACCTGCTAACAATATTTTTACTTAAATGTCTAAGCAAAAAACCAAAGGAAATTATGAAATATAACAGATTCATCAAAAGAAGAGAAAATAGAAAAATGTATAGGTAGTTAAATACCCACAAAGTGCAAAAATATCATTCATTTTCTGAGAAAAACAAAAATTCAGAGGAAACCTGCTGTTACATAAAGACATGCTGAAGTACAGAAATAGCTTGGTGAATTTGCATCCAATCATAAGAATATCATAAAAGTGCATTATTACGTATGTTTACATCATTTGTTCTTCTGCAGGATTTGATTTTCTGCAACTAAATCTCACTAAAGAGAAAACACCATAAGCACTGCTGAGATTGGTTTTACTGAAGTCCTATTAAATTTACTTTACAAGCATAAAAGTATATTGCCCGTAGTATGAAAATTCGATGCCACTACATTTTTAAGGTTAACTTTAATTCTTGCTTGAAGGTTATGGTTTGGCTGTGTGGGCATAGGACATTGCTGCACAGATGTTGCACTGCCTTGGGTCCCCCAGCACCTATCAATGAGACACATCAGGTGCAGCATGTCATAGCTCATGTCTGCACTTTGATTGCTTGTAGGGCTCCATAGCAACCGAAATAGAAGCAACCTGTTCTAGCAACTGGAGATTGCTTTCATATTTTACTAAGATTGGGTGTTCCGCTTGAGTTGTATAGTAGTGGATGACTTACTGGTTGGAAAAAAATAAAAATGTTTGCAGAGCAAAAGTTTTGCCTCTTTATAAACTTGGATTTATGAAGTTCAGCAAACTTTGCTGATTCCCACTAAGGCATCTGATTCACAGTCAATAATCAAAAGATTATATAATTGCATATTAAATTAACAAGCTTTAGAGATTAAATCTAAGTAAAAAAGGAAGAGTGAGCATTAATCTAAACCAGTGAAGGGGAACAAAAAATATCTACCAAACAAACCATACCAAACAAAACCCGAAATCAAACAAACAAACAAACAAACAACACTCCCAAACAAACTCCCCCAAAATGAAACTGAAAATAACCCAAAAAGAAACAAAATTATACAACTGTAATGAGATGGCATAATCATTCTGACCTTTCCCAAGGGAAATTATGAAAAATCAAGAGAAACAGTGAAAACATTAATAATTTCTACATGCAATTTTTATATAATTCCTTAATTAGACAGCAGTTTGATGACTAAACCTTCTTCTCTCCCCAGCTGTAAATAGCAAAATCAGGGTGTTGGATGATTTTGAGTTCTATTTCTGACCTTCCTGGCAGGTACTACACTGCAAAGCTTACTTTTATCCTAAAAGAGATATTTACAAAGGGAATAGTGAACATCTACTGTTTCTTTCATCCTCACTGCTTCCCTTCACTGTACTGAAGCCCACAGAGGAGTCTGGTGTGTTTAGAACTGATATAGTTGAAAAAGCCAAAAAAATGTTTCAATTCTGTTTACCAAACTATTTAAAGTGAGTACCTAGAAAATCATTGCCTCCCTGCAGATGGAAGGCTAGCAGGGACAGTCATTCCCCAGGCAGTACCTGGACACTAATTCTGGTCCACTCATGCCTGCTATGCCTATAACCAGTTGGATGCCTCTAAGTAAGAGCTGCATGACCATGTCTTGAAAGCTGAAGAGTGCCTTGCAACTTTCTGCTATTGTGTTCTTGGTTCTTATTCTTGATTCAAAATCATTCTCTTCAGTCTGCATACTTGAAATCCTTTATGACTTCTCTGGTGCACAAAATCTCCCCACAGGTTGTTTTTAGACAAGACTAATAGCTAGTCTTTACCATACATCTGTCATTAAACTATGAGACTGCTGTCAGTGGGCTGGCCCATCTATGTTCCATGAAAGTGCACTATAAAGATGTTTTGGATTTTTTTTCCTACAATTGCTGCATCTTTTCTGTACTCAGGGAAGATTGCACTGGTTGTCCCCATTTATTACCTTGAAAGCATTTGTTCTCTACATGGCCAGTTCGTCTTGTCTACTTTGCTTTCCAGATTTCCACACATAGTGAAAAATGGTAACCCAGGAAAATACCCCAGAAGCAGGAGGAATGGGACAGGTTGGTACTTCTTTACTACAGTTTTTATTTATACATTATATCATTATGGCTATAATGTGTCCAGTGGTCAGAAGGCACAGGCAATTTTCTGTGGTAGGACAAGACTCCAGCATCCTACATATTTGCAGGGAATCTTTCACTATTCATCTGCAATGATTTTTGTGTTCTTTCCTCAAAGCGATCCTGTGTGCAATCTCCTACACTCTTGGGTGATGCCCCATTTAATAGGTTATTATGTAAAACCAAGCATCTCTTATTTTCTTTCTCCAGGATTATTAATGCCTCAGCTATAAATTCAGGTCCACAGAAGCTATTTACATCAAATATAAGAATTGGACTTTTAATTGTGAACTTCAGCCTCAATGAGAAAATGTAATTTGAATCACAAATGAACAATTAAGTTTACTGACACACCAAATCTTTGTTCTGACCATTTCTAACTCCTGATCTTAGAGTACTTCTCCTCAGCATGACGACTTCTTCAATACTGTTCTTTTGTAGTTAGAGCTTCATAAAGAGTACAGAAATTAATTTTCTAAACTTGCAGCTTCCTGGGATCAGGTACATGCCTCACCTGTCTCTCAATTCCTCAGCAGGGTATCAGTTATGTTAAGTAATGGTTAGGCACATAAAGGAAATTATGATACACAAGATAACAGGGAGTAACAAAGCTGGGGAACACTAACGGGTGTCTACATTAAAACCTGGAAAACTGGACTGTAAATAGCATAAGCATGTACTCTCACATCAAATATAGGAGTGTAAATTCTCTTTCTTTCTTCATAAATCAAGTAACTAAAATGGATCTCAGTGCATTTGTTAAAAAAGATGTAGTGTCAGATTTCAGTACAGATGCTCTATGCTTTAAGCTCTTTTTATAGGAATAACATCTGTATTCCAAACATAAATCATGAAACTTTTAAATTGAGCGTTTCATTTTGCTGTTAATGAGCATGTCCAACTCCAGAGAACTTCAATACTGTAAATCAGGACAAAATGTATCCCTTAAATAATTAATTACAAGTCACATTCATAATAAGTACTGTAATTTAAAGTTTGCTCTACAGCTATTCCTTGTCAATCAATATCACACTTGCTCTGAAGAAACAGATATTGTGTTATTATTAATAAAAATGACTTGATATTGCTATTTTTTACATTGAAACATCACAGTTTAACAAAATCCCATAACAGGCAATAGCATCAATTGGTTTTAGTAGGTCTTTTTATTCAAACTGTGGAAAGATGAGGGGAAAAATTTCTTGTTCTGATACATAAATACTGCAACTGGGACGATTTATTCTGGGTTAAATGTAAACTTTTGACTGAAGTACAAATCTTCCATAGGATTTCAGCATGCAGATCTATGGTTTTAAACTAGGCAGAAATTATTTTGAGTGATGGCTCCTCTTAACATCAGGGGAGTGCTTACCTCTCTCCCTTTACTTTGTACATGGCAGGCCTCCAAAACTCCTACTGTTAAATCTGAATTAAGTAGCCTTAATATGTATGATATTTAACATTTTCAGAAGCTATGCATTAAATCTGTAGCCTAAAACTTCTAGTTAAGGAATAAACCCAACACTTCAGGGCTTTACATGCATTTCTTTAATTCCTCTTGCCAAGTGTTATGTTTCACTGAAAACTATATAAAAGTTCACATCACCTGAATCTTTTTCTGCAAGATTAGTGGAGTAACATCTTAGTCTGAAAGCGATCATTTTCTTTCACAGCGTTTTATTCCCTGAACTCTTATGCTTGTATTAAATATGAAATAGGTATAATGAGTTTTAAATTTTAAAGACATTAAATACCCTGAACAAGATGGTTAAGAATTGTAGAGCAACTTTGTCACTAAAAAGAGCTTAGCAAATCCAGTAAAGTACCACATTAGTTTTCTATATGCATGATTATACGTATTTGCTATGTTATCAGTTTCTGAAAATGTATTCACTCATCCACATATCTCAATATGAATTTGCTTTCATTTCTACAGCATTATTTAGCAAACAAAATTACATGACCTAAACCTCTCAATAACAACTATCAATAATAAGGTGTTTATTGGAGCAGAGAAGGTATCAAGATATGTGTAGTTGCACCTCATCTGTGAAACCTGACAATTTGTGATAATCTGGGTCAGTCCATCACTCTACCTCTACCCATAATCTCCCCCAGGCCTGATGTTTTTAGTGTCTGATAGACCTGAAACTACTACAATGCTTTACAATAGCTCATACTTCAGCTGGCATATCAGTGTCATATTGTTTCCATTAATACCTCTTTTTGCCAGTGATGTTACCACTGGAGGAAAAAATAATGAGAAATAATACTTGGTATACATACACATGTCTATTAAAGCCTTTGCAAAGTAAATGGTAATCTCAGAAACTGTACCTAAAATTGTGTCTATAATGTGATCTAAAGTAACTGTCATTTGTACAAGCGGACCAAAGACCAAAACACAGATTAGAAGAACTTTCTATTCTCCTTTGGATTAAAAATGATGGAGAAGGGGAGACAAAAGTTAGGTGGACTGATGAAATCTTCTGTCCCATGGATCATTTTAAAGGGATCAAACATACCCCAGAATGCTATAAAGGGGACCGAAACTACATTTTTAATAGGGTCCAAAGAAAGGATGTTGAACATTCCAAAACATACCAAAGCAAAAAAATACCAAATAAAATAAAACACCAGTGTACAGAAACAGCAGAATAAATAAGACCTTGTAATCTGCGGGCTGCACTGCTGTTAGTGGCAGCTCAAAGGAAACTAAAAGGTCACATTGCTGTCAACTCTCCTATAAATAATCAACCTTTGATTTTAGTAGTGTGGTGGGTTGACCTTGGCTGGTCACCAGGTGCCCACCAAGCCACTCTATCACTCCCCCTCATCAACAGAACAGAGAAAAAATGTACAATGGAAAGCTCATGGGTCAAGATAAGGACAGGAAGATTACTTACCAATTACCATCACAGGCAAAGCAGACTCAACTAATGGAAATTATTTTAATTTACTGCCATTTAAACATAGTAGAGTAATTACAAGTAAGAAAAAATCTAAAAGCAACTTCTCTCCTCCTCTCTCTGCTTCTCAGGCTTCTCAGGCTCAGCTTTACTCCCTATTTTCTCTTCCTCCTCCCCAGCAGTAGTGCAGGGAGATGGGGAATGGGGGCTGCGGTCAGTTCATCACACATTGTCTCTGCCACTCCTTCCTACTCAGGAGAACAACTCCTTACACTCTTCTCCTGCTCCACTGTGGGATCCCTCCCATGGGACACAGTACTCTGGGAACTTCTCTAGAATGGATCCTTCCCTCAGGTTGCAGTTCTTCAAAAAAAATGCTCCATCTTGAGTCCTTACCATGGGGTGCAATCTTTCTGGAATTAACTAAATCCCATAGGATCACAGGTCCTGCCTGGAACTTACTACAGCAAGGACTCTGCATAGGCTGCAGCTTCCTACAGAGCTTTCACTTGCTCTGGCACAGGCAGGACTGCAGTGCGGACCCCTGCTCCACCATGGACCTCCGCAGGCTGAAGGGGAATCTGTGCTCTTGTGCCTGAGGTCCCTCCTCTCCCACCTCATTCACTGATCTGTGGTTCTCTCACATATTATCCCTTCTCTGTCAAGGTGCTGCTGCACAGCATTTTTTACCCTTTCTTCACTCTTTTCATAGAGGTGCTCCCAATGTCCCTGAGTGACTGCGATTCAGCCAGTGGCAGATCTCTCTTGGAGCCAGGTGAAACTGGCTTTTGCCTGACATGGGGGCAGCCTCCAGAATCTTCTCACAGGACCCATCCCTGCAAACCCATCCCCCCACTAGCAAACCTTTCCACCTAAACCCAATGTAGGAAGCTGCAAGGGTATCACATGATAATATAATACAGGAAATGGTGAAGATATGAAAATGTATTTCTGTGTTAAACTAAAGATCACTATATGAGTAAAATACTATGGTCCTTCCACAGTACAATTTCTCGTCCCACAGTACAATTCATTGTTCCACAGTACAATTTATTGTACATTATATATTAGAAGGTGAACTTATGCTATTTCTCACTATTTACTTTCAAATAGGATTACAGCAGAGACCATACTACCTGCTATTCTCTCTGAGCAATACCTTAAGGCAAACTGGGAAAGCAAAATATTCTTGATGCTGAAGAATATCTTAATACCCATTTTCCATGTAGCTGCTGTCTTCCTAACAACATACTTCCAACAGTGAGAACACAGATAGCTTCCTGCAGAGTTTCTAATCTCAGGGCTATTTTGCAGAGCAGCCAGGAGGATGTGCTAGCGTAATAAGAAATCTGGTAACTACTGCCTAGAGATATAACACTTCATGTCTGCTCACTTTTCAAACTCTCTTGGCTTAAAACAGGGATCCTAGCTTGGCTCCTAAATCTTTGCTTCCCTAGATAGCAACACATTATTCTCACACCAGATAGCTTAACTTGCTGGCTGCCTACAGAAGCCCTGAGAGCCCTTTTAATTATATACAAAACTAACACACAAGGCCCATAAAACACTTCCAAGTCAGTCAAGACTGCTAACTACTTGGATGTGAAGTGAACATGCTTGTGTTTTGATTAAGTTGGTACTTCTGTTTACACTGCAAGTGAAGACAAAATATGCCAAAGATCAGGGGGGACTGGTTGCACACTGGACTTCAAAGTTAGTGTCCCAGGTTTGCTTCATTTAAAAGACAACTCGAGGTTGTTATTTTGGAAAAAAAATTAAATTATGTAAAGAAATGATGCTATTTCAGTAGGATTTTTCCCACAATATATTTTTAAAAGTCTTCTTTTTGCTTGATATAATTTCCCTGTGGCATTGTGCCACCTCCACACAGCCATCCATAACTCTTCTCCTGCTTGAAACAATCTTCAACATGCCACTCTTGTTAATGACTGAGATATCCCCTGATGGTGCTTAACATTTAATAGTGGTAGAACTCCACGTTTGCCCAAACAACCTTTTCCATTTACCTTACCTCAAAGGCGTTCTAATTTTTCTTCAGAGACAGAAATCTTTTAAGCCCATTGTATCCTTAGGCTACAAATTTACTGAGATTTAGGTTTCCAATAAGAGCTCCAAGATGAATGCCACCTTCTCATTTATGAATCAATTTTTGCCCATCGGCTTTTCAGTGTTATTACTTTTTATTTTATTTTACACTCAAAGGAGAGAACCGAAGGAACGCATACATATGTACGCACACAAGGTTGGGATAAGGGGGGAAGGAGGAAAAAACTAAATCAGAACCAAATAAAACAAATGGTATTTTCCTCAAAATATTATGAATACAGAAATGTCAAAAACTGTGTAGCCACAGATATAGTAACATTTTTGTCTTCAGGACTCTTGTTTTGATCATCAGCACTCACCACAAAGGCAAGCACGCTATTTCTGAGTGTCATGAGATATGTTTTTATATAACAGTTTTCAGCAGTTAGAGAAGCACTTTTCCTTTCTTGCACCACAATACAACTTATGCTATCATCTGTCTTCAGTGGTTAGCATGTGTTTGTTCTCAATAAAGACAACATGGTATCTTGGAAAATTCTGTAAAGGAGTAGCACATAAAAAAGCTTTACTTGCCTAAACAAACTAAAAATCCAGTGCAATTCATTTGGAGCTAAATTTCAAACAGGTGAAGCAATAAACGGACTGGTTTAAAAAACTTAGTTGCAAGAATCATAATTTTCAAATCAGTGACTTGTAAATTCTGATTTATTTAATGATGTTTTGTCTGAAATAAATGTTGAACTTCATGTAAAGCACAATACAATGCACAATTCTAATTGGGGAATTATGTGTTTATGGTCATGTATCAAGTCTAGATAAACTGTAATCCCATTTTAACTGCTTTCTGGGAGTCAGATACGATTTTTGCTCTATGGTTTAGAATTCAACCCATTTGAGGAATACAATGAAAATCAAAAGCTGGAATCAATCTTCTGTCAGAAATTAGCCTGCCATGGTAGAACTCTCTTATACTTCAGAAACATTCCCTGTAAAATAAGAATTGCCTTGCTAACCAGGCAACATGTTTTCCAAATCCCGATGGTACTAGTTAATTAGAATTTTATCTGCATTTATGACAGCTGTTATATTACATTTAGTTACATCACTATATCATAAGCAATTATTTAAAAACAAGAAGTTTTTAGCTCAGTCAAGCCTCTATTTTAACACCACAGAACTTGACATGCTGACCAATTTTTTCCATTTATGTCTTGCTCACTACTAGAGGTTTTTTCACCGCTGTATTCTATGTCTGGATTTCCCATTGCACAGGCAGGTGGAAGTGATGTAAGTAATTGTGGGTTTACACTACTAATTATTCCTTGTAGCCAGATTAGGAATAAAGGTGAAAAATAATTCAAGAAAAACAAAATAAAGCAAATCAGAATGTGTCAAGAGTGTTGTTGCTTGCACTTGGAGAACAGGTCTTGCATACCAAACATCAAGAAAAGCCTTTTTCAAAGGTTATCTGAACACGTTTAATAGTTTACTACTCAGCCAAGTGAAAAATAGATCCAAAGGATGAAATAATAAAGCATCAGGGACAAAAGATCCACACACTATTTAGCAGAGAATGAAGCTTTCTATAATGGAAACATAAGCAGAGACTCGTACAGTACTTTGAAAAGAAGATTGCAAGCAAAGCCTTGTGAAACATCAATGTATTCTGTGACAGCTGTTTACAGGTTTTCCTTTTAAGCTGTTCACAGTTTTATGTCAGAGAAGTAATTTTAGGGAAAAAAATAGAGATCTGAATGCTTTTCCAGATATGGGCATGAAATAAAAATACATTAACCTGAAAAAAATTATAATGGTATTTTTGGGTTAAAAAAAGATTTGTGTAGCGCAAATTGAAAGACTAACCCCTGAGTTTTCTAAAATGCATTTTTCAGGTCTAGTTATCCATTATTTAATACTCAGAATTCATTTTCATAGTTTCTGGATGAGCCATTCAGAATGGCAATGTATTCTATTTCAGAAGGAATGGAGGTATACAGAACAAAATACAAAGCACCTACAATGTCCCCTGAATCACTTCAAAACACAAAATCTGTAAGTATGGAAATCCAACATTTTTTGTTATGATAAAGCAAGGAAATTAAATTCTTACAGTACTGTGTTTAAGACAAAGCTAGATTCAATTTGAAAAGGGGTACTGCTTCAGACAGCATTTGGCTTCTTAATGCATGCTTATGACAGTAATGAAGGATTTTATTTATAGTTGCTGTTTTATAAGAAATGAAGGGAATATATGATTTAAGGAAATAATAATAATATTTCAAGGCATTATTATTATCCTATATCACTGCGTAAAACAGTCTTCAAAAACTCTGGGTTAGCAGTGTAAATGAGGTGAGTGATAGCACAGCACGGCAACTGTAAGAGCTCCTGTTGCACAAAGTGGATTGCCAAATTTTGTGGTTTTTCTTCCAAGGCTCCCTTTCACTTATATAGAAAACAAACCCTTATATTATGGAAGTGTTTTATTTGAATGGTATGTTTGCAACCCCTGTAAGGAGCTGAAATAGCAAACTGACTTAGATTCTCTACAGCTCTTTCATGAGAGAAAAGAGGAAAACAATCTACGTGCAATAGTTCCTAGTTTCTTGCTGCTACCTCTCCCTGCTGACCATAATATAGACGAGACACAGCTTATTATCTTTGGCTTTATGACTACAATAATATTCTCTTGCCACTAAGGAAGCTTGCCTTCCTGGGCAGGAAACACAAAACAGTACAGCTATTTTAGGAGAAAGCTTGCTGTTCTGCACAGGAAGATTTTGTTCAGAAGCAAAGGCTTGAACAAAACAAGGGGGGAACAGTACCTCTTTCAGAATAAGTCTTGCTCTGAAATCTTACACTTCTGAAAGTTGCCTCAGTGACATGACAGAATCCTCTGAAATGCAAATATATATACATTCAAAACATCATTAGTTTCTCAAAATTTCATCAGGTATAATCAAGAAGAGTTATGACACATTCTGCCAGAATTCCTCACATATGAGTGTATGGTAATGTCACAGAGTTAGTATCTGACAAATTTCTCTTATAGGTAAGCATGGCCTAAATAACTAGAGAAGATAAAACTAGAGAAGAATCGGGAAGATAAAACAGAAGCTGAGACACTGGAAATCTAGAAAGTAAAAAGTTATAGGATTGATTAAAATCTGGCCATAATGTTTTAACTGGTAAAGATGAGTATCTATTGAATAATATTTTTCTCTAAAGTCCGAGGCTACTCTCCTAGGTAATTGGTTTAAACTACCACTTGTGGTGAGTTGGCCTTGCCTTGATATTAAATGCCCTACCAGGCCCTCTCTTACTGCTTCTCCTAGGCAGGACAGGAGCGAAAGTAAGATAAAAACACTTTTGAGTTGAGACTGAGATGAGAAGACTGATTAACAATTGCCACCATGGGCAAAAGCGGTGATACTTTGAGAAGATAAAATTTGTTGCAAATTAAATTAGAGCTGGGTGGTGAGAAGCAAAGAAAAAAGAAACAAAAGCAACACCTTATACTCACTCACCCTTTGAGTTTTTGAGGCTCACACTTGAGTTTTTGAGGCTCAACTTCAGTCTCTCCTTCCAGACTTGTGAATATACTTGTTCTGGTGACTCCTCCTTCAGAGATGCAGAGCAGTCTCTGCTCTGAATCCTGGAACATCTCATTTCCCTCCTTCACTGATCTGGGAGTTGGCAGCAGAGTTTCTCCTATTTTTCCTCATTTCGTACTGCCAGACAGTGTTTTTTTACTGCAGGTGGTGTGTTTTAACCTTAAGCATATTTTCTGCAAGATGCCACCTCCTTGGCAGCAGGGCTCAGCTGTGCCCTGAGGTGGGTGCTCTGGAGAGAGGTGGAACCAGCTGTGCCCAGCATGGGGCAGCCACAGCTGCTCCTCACAGAGGTCACCCTGCAGCCCCCACCACCAGTGCTGGGGCACCTGCACCCAGTTCTTACCTATTTAAACCTGGAAACCCACATCCAATATGCATAAGTAATGAAGAATAAAAAGGAGGTGAGCAATAAAAAATATTAGGTGAAGAAGGTTGAAATATATGAGCCTTAAAGTAAAATTAAAGTGCACTCTTGTTTTGCTGCATAGAGCCAGCCCATGTAATGGGGCAGAGACTCTTTCTATATTGTTGAAGAGAATTTTTAATATATTGTTCCAATTGTCAAGATTAAATGTGAAAAATGAAATATTTATCTTTTTTAAATCAAGTTGAAACACTTGAGCCAGAAAGGTTAAAACAAGTTCATGGAACAATCACACAAACAATTTAAGGCCATGATTTATTTAGCAGGTTCAGTGTGATAATGAGCAAAACCGCTAATCAGCGCCCACAGATATTAAATAATAAATTCAATAGGTCGATATGGGTATTTGTAGAGCAGCAAATGTTAGTCTAATGATTGAATTAATCTTCATGCAGAGAAATTATTGCATGCCAAATTTGTTTACCACATAACATGCTAATGAAGATAAAACTGGTGGGTCTTCTTTACCCTTACAAATTAAGTGCTACTTGGGAAAAGTTGAAAGGGCATCAAGTGGCCAAGTTTTGTAAGAGTCACATGAAAAGATTGAGCAAACAAGACAGCAAGAGATAAGGTACTTGTTCTGTATTACACTTTGAATGGCTGAATACAAATTACTGGATTAGTACAGTTTATCAAAGAACCTATATTGTAAAACAGATCTAGAAATAAGCATGGGCTTCATAATTAGCCAATCATTCTGGTGCTTCCTAAACCCACTTTTGTTGGCTAAGGAGGAAAATCTGAGTAAATCTGTGCACAAAGGCTGGAAGTTCAGACCTCTATGCTAATTAATGTGGGGTTTTTTTGGCTTTTTTGTGATCATCAAAGATGCTTACAATGATAATTAAGGACAATTTTTGTCAAATGTCTTGCCTAAAAAGAACCTTGGATAAACAGACAGACAAATGAAAAAAAAAAAAAAAACCACTAACAATGAAAAGCATTGCTTTTTTCACCTTTAAAATTTTTTTCACCTTTAAAATTATTCAGTATCTATTATGAGGTACAACCAACTGTTACAGTAGAAAGTTCTATTTTCAAATTGCTCACAGTTTGGCATTTTGGTGCACAGATGAATGGCCCAGTTTAACAAACCTTTCACAAGGCAGATTATCAGCAAAGCTGAGTCTCAACTACAGAAAGAAGTTTATTTCCAATTATTTATTGAGGGGTGGCTATATCTTAGTTTGCTGAAGGTTTTTTTGTTTTATATATATTTTTAACTGGACACTTCTCAGCTATTTTGAACTGAGACGTTGCTGAAGTATCATCCAGAGACATACACTTGGCTACACTGATCGACCCTTTTTGACCGTGACAGGCCAATTCAAATGACCAAAACTGTTGAATACACTCCATTGAAACAAAACTAGGGCTATCAAGGTAGGCACTATACCTGTTTAATGTCACTTATGTGTTCCAGTGAAAAATACATTTGAATTTTTTCATCGAGTAAAATAATTTAAATTATTAAATGAAATTAAATTATTAGTGGCGAAAGGCCTAGGAAATAAGTCCTGTGAGGAGTGGCTGAGGGATCTGGGGCTGTTTTACCTGGAGGAGTCTTAGGAAAGACCTTACTACGCTCTACAACTGGAGGCTATAGCCAGATGGGGGTCAATCTCTTCTTCCAGTGACAGAACAATACCGCAATGTTTTGATCTGCACCAGGGGAGGTTTAGGCTGGACGTTAGGAAGAAAAGAGTCATTGACAGAAAGAGTGATTGGGCACCAGAATGGTCTATATAGGGAGGTGGTGGAGTCACCATCCCTGGAGGAGTTTAAGAAACTGGACGGGGCACTCAGTGCCATGGTTTAGTTGATGAGGTGGTGCTCAGTCATAGGTTGAACTCGATAACTTTCTTTTCCAATCTGATTGATGTTTTGATTCTCTAAAATGATCTAATTATTTAATCTGGCTAAGGTGCAAGATTTGCTAAATTTTCTTGAGAAAAAAACAAACACACACAACAAAACAGTGCTTTATCATCTTTTTTCTTAGACTAAATACACTATTCTATGCTTGACTTGTTAAGGAGATTCATATGCGTATCACATATTTTGATTGCACATGCACTGAATGGAATGTATAGGACTTCTAAAAATTTGAGGAAGTAATACTGCATATGATATAAAAAAGAAAACAAAACCACCAAATCCCTGTTGCTAGCAGGAATGTAGCAATACTCAATACCTTTCAGAGATGAGTTTTAAGTGCTCTCAAATATTACATCTGGCACCACAACAGTTTACCATCACTGGCTAGTCCAGACATGCTACTCCAATTTCATAGCCTCAGCCGAGTTACACAGATTTTGATGGGCAACCAGATAAAAAAGTAGAAGACTGCTGTCAGTGTACTGCCAGATTTGTGAGATGCCATATAACTTGTGGCAGAATACTACACTGAGTAGGCTGGCATCTTGTAGGCAAACATTTGACAAGACCAAAAAGGAAGGAGGCTGAATTAAACAATATGGCACTCATCTTTTCCCCTGGTTAAGCGCTCTCTTTCTCAGTTTGGGTTGTTTTCCAGATTGTTCTGGAACTTCACAGTCTTCTGAGGACAGGCGTTCTTTCGTTCAAGTTTGCTCAGTTGACAGAATGATTCATGGACATTTTTGAGCCATAAATAAAAGAGCTTTCTAACTTTTTAGCAGCACAGAGCTGTTCTAACATGTTTCAATGTACATGGAAGCATTACCTATAGCAATGTCAGACGCACAGCTCTCAACTTTTTCATTCACAATGCCCATGCTGTCATGCATAATCTATCCAGCTGGCAGTTTACCTGACACATTCTAAGCCATTCTTTTCTCTGCTGCCCCAATGACACTCATCTAATTTCTCTCCTTTTCTCTCCCTATACTCATGAAACAGAGTAGGCAATATCAGCAGTCACTTCTGGACATGATCAACTGGGAAAGGCATCTTCTCTTGTCACCAACCTAAACATATGGAATTCTAAACAAAGGACATGGGATATGAAGACACATCAACATACAGTGCTACCAGGATTTATACTTTCAAAATTAATAAATAAATGAATAAATACCTACAACAATTGAATTAGATTAAACAGAATAGTAGGATATACTTTTTGTCCAACAAGCAAGCAAGGGAGAAATATACACAAAAGATCACAGAAAATGCTCCTCTGAAAATGAAAGACTGTGGACCATAAGTCTCTTTTGTACTAAAATATCTTCCAAAGCATTAAATTGCTTATTCTTAAGTGGTTCTTTAAATTTTATTGTGCTCTTATGAGGATTTTTTTTTAAATATTCATGCATGTTCTTGCGAATCACCCTTTAGCCCAAAAGAAAATAAAGCATGTAAAGAAACCTTTTTTTTTTTAAACAGCAAAGTACTTTGTTTTATTAGAAGGCATAACTCATAGGCTATGGATTGAAGTGTGAATAGTGTTTAACTTGGGTTAAAAATACCATAGAATCATAAAACCATATAATAGAATATTCTAAGTTTGAGGGAACTCACAAGGATCATTCAAGTCCAACTACTGTCCCTGCACACAGGGACAACACTGTCCCTGACAACTCCGAGTCACACCGTGTCCCTGAGAGCATTGTCCAAATGATTTTTGAACTCAGACAGGCTTGATGCTGTGACCACTTTCCTGAGGTCTCTGTTCTAGCTTTATGCCATTTGTTTGAGTCCTGTTACTGATCAAGAGTGACAAGATTGGTACCTGCCCCTCTGCTTCTGCTCATGAATTGTAACAGCAATGAGGTCTCCTCAGTCTCCTCCAGGCTGAACAGACCAAGTGACCTCAGCCATTTCTCAAATGAGGAATTTCCCTGTAGACACTTCTCCATCTTCATGTCCCTAAAGAGACTATTTTAGTTAGATTTCTCAAATATGAACTGGGCGGCCATCCTATGCCTAATGCAGAAATAGAACATGTGAGCATTGCTAGAATTTCTTTAAAATGTGGCCTTGAGAGTCTGGTAAGACTGCAGAGAGTATTAACAGGACATAACCACTGATGCATCAGCTTATTTTTAATGATGTTTATGTTTAAAATCAGTCATGCTGTCTCCTTAAATGCTGAAGAGAAGTTGGGTAGACAAAGGTCAGTATCATTAACATCTAGATTGTCTGAATATCTCTCTACCCTAGTGGAAAGTGTTATATCTATGCATGTCTGTATGCATAGATATGCATATATTTATCTATTACAGCTGTCACAGTGACCTATATTCATCTATAACATATGTTACATATTCTCAGTATTCTGCAAAATGTATAATTAATATGTCTCCAAACAGTGTAGCTGCTCATGCAAGAGGGATTCATATTACTAAGTGCCTATTTACATCTGGAAATATATGGTTTCCATTCATAATGAAGTAATAATGAAGGACAAGTATGTGTAGTATATGAAAAATTAATCAATATTAAGACCTGGAGTAATGGCACAAAGCAACTATCTTATACAATTCCTTTCATTTCTTATGAAAATAAATATATGAACTGTGAAACTATAATTCAAACAACTAATCCATTGTGGTGTGGATGATTATTTTTAAATCATTTAGTTTCTCTTCTGAATGATCCATGGAATCTGCATTTAAATCAGCTGAAAAAGGCAGCAGGGCAGGGAAATTTTTGATTACACTTTTAATTTCACAAACTAACCTACAAATGACTTTAAAATTGCTGGTAACACTACGGTATTACTAACCACCTACACGTTTTTATTGAAAGAGTGTAGCTCCAATCCATTAGTTAATGACTACGCTGAGCTTGCCAGATCACATTCACACTCCTAGCAACTGTAAGTGCCAGGGTTTCAAGGGCCTTGGAATAACACCACAAATTAAAACCAGTCTCTTTTGTTAAATATTTGAAAAACCAAAACATTTATAAAAAGAAGAAAACCCCAAAACACTAAAATTGTATTGGCTTCTCTACTGAAAATGAAATCAATTTTGTACACCTTTGCTATGTTACAGTGTAAGTCTATGGAAATATTGAAATATGCTCCTGTATATTTCAAGTACATTTTAAATTGCAATGACTTAATGTGCTTTTAGTAATAAATTTCTTTCCCTTAAATTCAGTAATTGGCTACTGCTCTTTAACGAAAAATATTTTTTAATATTCAGTAAAAGTTAAACATCAAAACTGGTCAATTACTCCATCACACTCGCTTGTCAGTCATATATATATTTTACAGAAGAAAAAGTGAAGGATGTGTAAAGTGATAAACATCACACCATTAGGTTCTTGGATTATAAAATATGCAATTATTATAAAGTTGAGAAAGCTTTTGCTTTTTCCTAGTTATTTTAGATGAATGAATCATTTATAACTGATGTTTTTTCTTGATATGTGTATGTCTTCAATAGTTATCTCCATGACACTATTTAACAAATGCAGATATGGAATAGAATAGTTCAGTACAGTAAAGATAAAGTAAAATAATTAAGTTATTCAATCTTTCTCAATGAACTTAAACACATTTTTTAGATCTTGAAGACAGACCTTATCTAAAAGACTAGTGGAGCATATCACCAAAGAGCAAAAAGAATCCTTTCCCTACATAGCAGACACATAGAATTTCATTTCAAGTTTTGTATTGAAAATGACATTTTTGTGTGGTTTTCAGAGTGAAGAACTAAAAAAACACCATTCATATGCTGGGAATATTTGACCACGAAGTACTTAGATGACAGTTCAATAATGCAGATTTGTTTAAAATAATAGGTGAGTTCTTTCGTGTAGATAGAAATATATCTTACTAAATAGTAAGATAACATTAACTTGCAGGAGTGTACTTCTGACATTAATCTCCTAATCACCTCTACTGGACATGTGAAGACCTCTTGGAGTACAAGGATGGGATTCTCCTGGAATGGAATGAAACAAATTCAGTAATGAATGGGCATTCAGCCCTTGGACCACAAAAGTTGATGCTGCCATGGAAGTACACACAGTAACCTCTGCGCTCTCAGCACCAGTTCTGGATCTTCACATCCAGATCTGTTCCTGCTGTGCTGTGTAATACTTCATTGTGGAGCTACAAACTCAGATAAAGGTACAAAATAAATATATATAGCTATACACAAGAAAATGTTTTTCTACCTTCTCACAAAGGTGTCTAGATGTTACTAAATAATATTTTGTGAGTTTTTTGGTTGATTTTTTTTGTTTGTTTGTTAGTGGTTTTTGCTTTTTTTGTTTTTTGGTGGTGGGTTTTGTGCTGATGTAGCATAGGATTTCTATTGAAAAGCTTTTTGCCAAAGCTGAAAAATTTTCAAACTGTCCGGAACAGTTAAAGATTTATTTATGTCTTTATCTATATTTTATTTCAAGATGGGAACAAACTCCAAAGTTTTTAAATGTTTTGGAAAAAGTTTTTTATATTTTCCTTTCCTTGCCACAGGTAAATAAGTCCTAAGTTTAGTTGCTTATGTTGCTACCATGTTTAGATGGATTCTCTGTAGCACACAGGCCTTCACCTTGCACCCACAGAATAAAGATATTTAACATGCAATGCACAGTCAAAAAAAGGTAAGTATTCTACTCTTATTTTTCTTCTCCCTACTTATCTTAACATGTATTTACCTGGATTAGTATGAAAGGGGATAAAGCTTTACACTAAGAAATTATTCAACTCTTATTCCTATTTCTAGAAGGTTTACTTTCATGGGTTTTAGACTGCAAATATAATTCCTTATTTTTTTCCTCATCTACTTAATTCATCTTTCCTCCCCCTTCTCTTCCTGTTAAAGACAAACAGAGCAAATGTATGTACAAAACCATACAACATTCCTTGCAAAGGCAATTATTTGAAAGAAAGCAGAATCTTCACTATCTACATAATATAATTTTCAAATTTTATTCAGAGAACCTCCCTTCTTATGCATGGATTTCTCCTTAGGAAAAAAAAAAAAAAAAACACCCAAAAAACATAAAATCTGAGAAAAAGGAAAAGATAAATTCATAAGATAAGCATAATAAAATGAACACCTACTTTAGGGACAAGTCTAGGTCAAACCTGAAGACACTTTTGCATAAGGTTATTTCTTAAGATAGCACACTTTTTCTTACAAAAGATTAGATTTCCTTCCCAGAAAGTGAAGCTTTCTAAGGTGTTTGCTTTAAGGAAGGAACTCCTGGATTTGATTAATGTATCATACATGTATTCTTAAAGAGACCGTCAAAAGGCATTGTCTGCACTTCAAGACATGCTAATTTTCAAAATGGCATGAGACTTATCATACTTCCCTGTCAATATTTGGTGATTGTTTGGAGGAAGGAAAACTGATTAGAGAACAGAAATTATTTTACTTTTAGAAATCCTTCCTTAGAATTGTGCTTTTAAAAGGTATGATGTTTTCATTTCAGTTATACCAAAAAAAAAAAAAAAAAAAAGAGAAAAGGGAGGGATGGAACTGGTATTTTTATTTAATTAGTACTGTAAAAATGAGGCACAAAAATTAACAATGCTCTTCTCCTTTGAAAAATGTTATGTGTAGATAGATAAGAAAAACTGATAAATCTCCCAAAACATATGAGTATTCCCTTAGCAACAAGAACAGCTGAGATTTATCTCACACAAAAGGTGGGATTTGTAGGAATCAACTAAATTTAGGTGTCTGTGCTTTCCCTATACACAATGTCAATCCTGTCAATATAGTTTGGAAAACTATGCCTCTCACATTAGATGCATCTACTACACATTCATCAAACACAACTGTCTGGGTGTCTAGTCTCAATTATGATAATTAAGGTCTCCACTGACAACACCTGGATCTCAGACTCTCAGATTCACATCTATCTCCAACTCACATCTGAATGAGTCACAGATACATCACAAGGTTACACACATGGCACCTGCACTCACAGCTTTTTGAATAAATCTCAACCTAAACCTAACTTCTACTGTCTAACCATCAGCAATGCCAGGTAAGAAATATCCTGGGGTACCCAGGCTGTACAGACGTGGATGTCAAACAGGAAAGAAGGGGGTGTAATTAACAAGAAGTAGGTATTCAACCAAATGCTGATGTATAACAAATTTTTGAGTCCTATGCATATAAATTGCAGAGCTAAATCTAATCCAAAAGATCTTTGTGTGAATTTCATGTTTGAGCTCCTATTACACTCATCAGAAATATGCTGAATGGACTCTAGAGTGAAATTTACCAAACTTTGTATAAGTTTCTAGTTTAAATGAAAGTTTCTGTGCTCAGTAAATTAAAAAGGGAGCTTAGACACTTAGGATAAATATTTAGATTTCTGCATGTAAGCATCCAAATTCAAGGTATCTAATATGAAGCTGAGTTCATAATTAATTTCTAGAACTAACAGGGATATTACTTGATTACTTTCTACAGCCTTCATTCATAACCTATGGTGTGATAAAGGCATTACTTTACAAGATTTATTTGACCCATTTCAGATGTTACCTCAGGAGCTAAACAAGAGAAGCAGTGAGTAACCTGGATAGTACCTATTTGTAGAGATTTCTGTATTGTGTATAGTACTACACCAGATATCTTACCATAAATTTACAAGTTGATACTTGATTTACCTTAGAGAATACAGATTTTTCTTTTCTTTTTTAGTTCACATCTGTATTGCACAATCTATGCAAGACAAACAATAATTTACAGGATTTCAGAATCATAGAATGGTTAACTTGGAAGGGAAGTCTGATGAGGGTTTAGTCACACCTTCCTGCCCAGCTCAGGGAGTTACCACAACTCAGTTGAAGAAATGTCTTTTTTGATTTCCAAAATATCCATGAAGATTCCACAATCTCTCTGGGCAAATTGATGCAGAGTTCTATAGTTCCAATAGCAAGAAAATGTGGTGGTTCTTTTTTTCCTTTTGTTTAAAGAAAATGTCTCTCTATTTCAGTTTGTGCCCAGTTGTCCCATTCTTTGATTTGGTACCTACTGAGAAAAGTCTGTCTCTCTCTCTGCTCTCCTTCCTGTACCACATCAGGTATTTGCACACATTAATTAGATCCTTGCTAAGCCTTTCCCCTCTCCAGGATGAACAGTCACAGTTCTCTCAGCACCTCCCCATGTGACAGATGCTCTAATACCTTAATAATCTTTGTGGCCTTTTTCTGGACTCAGTCCATACTTCCATTTCCCTTCCACACTGGAAAAGCCAGCACCGGACTTGGCACTTCAACTGTGTCTCACCAGTGAAGAGTAGAGAGAAAGGAACATTAACAACAGCTTGCTGGCAGCACTTTTTCTATTCCAGTTCAGGAGACTGATTTCTTTTCTTCAAGGGTGTCTTTCTGGCTCATGGCTGATTTGCTATCCACCAGGACTCCCAGTTCTCTCACTGCAAAGCTGTTTTCTAGTTGTCAGGCCCAGGACTGTGTGGGTGCAATGAGCTTATTCTTCCTCATTGTGTTATAAGTTATTCCTCTCATTGCAGCCATCAACAATTCTAATTCTAGTTAAAATTTGTAACCATTTAAAGGCTGAAATTAACAATGCCATGCTAAATTCAACACTTTATTCTCAAAAATATAATCTTTCTTTTTGTCAACTTGCCTTTGGGAATAGGAGTTGCACTACTAAGACTCTATTAGTAAAAGAACATGTAACATTGGTAAATTAATTGTAATTTCAAGGTAAAAAGGAGTCACAGCTGTCACAAGAGTAACTTCCTATTGTTGTGACTGAAGTCACAACACTAACTTCCACTGAATTTCAGAAACAGCAACCTCAAAAAAATCAAACAAATATTTCTACCATAATCACACTATCACACTTTTAAAAGGTGAATTGTGTCAAACACAGTAACGTGTTAGATCACCTAGAATGCTAAAAAAAATCTTTCAAATACATTTCATGATGATTAAAGATATATGTGTTCAGCCATGCTTTTGACTTTAATTTCCCATGGAAAATCTTTAAATAGTAGAAAAATCTTGTTTAGAAAGTATTGTTAAACATCATGTTCATGAGGAAAAAAACCCCCACTCAGATCAAAACAATGACTGATAAAGAAAAAGAAAAATATTTTAAAACTGTGAAATTTAGAAGACTTATGTTTTATTTTTCTTATTCTGTATATAAATATATATATATATATATATATATATATATATATATATTACTGGACATACATTGTACCAGTATTAAAATACAGAGAGCAAAAAAGTGCTTAAGAATAAAATGTTGCAACATTCAAAATACTACTACTAATTAACCTGTGTAATACAGATTCAAGAAGACTTGAGCACTGCATTTGAACTATGGACACCAAAAACCTCTTTTATCAAATAATAGCCTGATTCAGTTGAAGTCAGTAAGCACTGTAGTACTATTTCCTCTGTCATTGGAGATCATTAAATAAAGAAATCATTCAGGCTTTTCTGCTGTAGATACCAGCAGAAAACACATGCTTTTTTTAGGTTATTGGCTAGGATTTCTGATTTGTATTGTGCAGGATGCTGTACCAGTCAAAAAAGTCCCTCGGGCCTCAAAACATACTTGCACTTCTGGAAGTCAGGCTTCACATTGACAAAGGGTGGTACAGTCACACAGACAAGAGGTAGAAACTGAAAAGAAATGCTTTCAGACTGAGAATACAACACCAGCTTTAATATTCTGGTGGGTTAACCTTAGCTGGTGCCTGGCGCTCACCAAGCTGCTCTATCACTCCCCCTTCTCAGCAAGACGGGAAGAAAATGAGATGAAAAAGCTCATGGGTTGAGATAAGGACAGGGAGATCACTCACTAGTTACCATCACAGGCAGAACTGACTCAGCCTGGGGAAGATAAATTTAATTTATCATCAATAAAAACTGGAGTAGTATTGTGAAAAACAAGAAAAACAAAACTAAATACCCCTTTCCCATTACCCAACCCTTCCTTCTTCCCAGGATCAAATTCATTTGATGCCACTAAGTAGTGTTAAGGGATATGAAAAGGAGTTGCAGTTGGCAAGTAAAACTTTGTATCTGCTACTCCTTCCTCATCATACTCTTACCCTGGCCATCATGGGGTCCTTTCCCAGCAACACGTGGGTCCCTTCCACAGTGTGTGAGCTTCCAAGACAGGACTGCTCCAGAGAGGACTCCCCAGGGGCCACAGCTCCTGCTCCTGCATGTGCCCTTTACGGACTGCAACTTCCTTCAGGGAGAGCATACCTACCTGTTTCAGGGCGGGCTCCTCCACGGGCTGCTGGGGGCACCGCCTTCCCCACAAGCTGAGAGAGAAGCTATTTGGTGTCTGAAGCATGCTCTCTACCTCCTTCGTCACGGACCTTAGTGTCTGCAGGTTTGTTTCTCTCACATTTTCCTTACTCCTTCCCCCCAGATGCTGTGCAGCTTTGGGCAGCAATGAATCTGTTTTAGAGCCACTGAGAATTGGCTCTGTCAAACATGGGGGCAGCCTCTAGTGTCTTCTCAAAGAGGCACTGTCTGCAGCCCCCTATCCACAACCTTGCCATGTAAATCCATATAAAACATGTAATTAAAAACCAGTGGAAATAAATCACTGGACTATTTTATCACTGGAATATTTTATCACTGGAATATTTTAAAACCTCAGTTTGATTTAAGGGAAGTTGTGTGAAACACTACGCATTGTGCTATAGTAGAGGTTTGACTGGATAATGGTATCACTTTGAAACTTAAAAAAGTCTGTGAATGTCTGCAGTAGATCTCGGCTTGCTGTGATATGAAGAAAAGCCTTGTGAGCAGAAAATACTTACAGAAGAAAAATTACTCTTAATTCCTTAAGTCCCTTGTTTTTACCTGGCAAAAGCACCTGAGTTTTTAAACTGTCCTTGGTATCATCAGTGACGGCAGACAAAGGCACAAGCTTTCATCTCATGTGGAAGCTTCCCCTCCCTTTAATCCTCTAACCTTTGTCATAGTCCCCCTGCCCCATGTGGCCTTTTCATCTGACTGCTGAGGACCTGCAAGTGCTCTTCTCAGGCAGCAGCAGCTAGGAAGTTCTGGAAAGTTATCAGTTCCTCTTGGAGAAGCAATGAGACAAGTTCCCCTCCTACAGCTCATTCAATGGTTATGGCCTCCTGATTTACACTCCAATTAGCTTTGGTGTGCAGAGCAAGAGAGAGTAGAATAGGAACAGATGTAGCACAGTGGCTTTTCTGAACCAAGACAATTTTTAAATCCTCACTGCAATGAGGCATCAAAGAGATGCAAAGAGATAGCAATCTTCTTATGCCTCTCAGATTTTATTTATCTTTTTAAAGTCATAAGTGCACGGGCTAAGATTGAATTCAGACTTCAGACTATTTTATAGCTCTTCTGTAGGCTAATTCACCAACCTGACTCCAGTTTTTCTTACTCCTGCTTGCCTGTAGCTAAATGTGACAATGTTAGATTCTGTGTGAGGTATGAACTCGTGTTTAATGAAATGGAGGATGTGACTCAAAGGCAAATGTTCCTATTTTAGTTCTCATAGTCTCATATTATGAAAACACAAGAATAACTATGGATGGCAAATTATCTAGATCTAGGCACTAATACATTAGCACTTCTTTCTACACCTTAGGCTGTTAAGCTATGGACCACTCCAATATTGCCAAAGAAGAAATTTTGGAGGCAGCAAAATGAAAGACAGGATTAACAGAGGGTATGCCCTCAAGGTTAAACCATCATCACCCACTGGGTGTAATGATAGTGACACTGTAAAACCAAAGCTCTTTGCAGCAGAGGCTTAGCTTCTCCACATGGGACACTATCATATGACCAAGTGTAATACAAGGCAGTCTTGCCATTACTCTGAACTTTAATCATAATTAAGCCACTGCCGCAGAGATATTCCTACTTATTACTGGAATTAGAGTACCATTTAACACCCCTGACATTACTTGACTAAACTGCCATAGTAAAAGGTTTATTAAAAAGTGTGAACTCAGGTATTTATCAGCCAAATTTAACCACACAGTTTTTATTGCACTGGAAATAAAAAAGCTATCCACAAATATTATTACTGAAAGACAGCATTGTAACATTACTTCCAAGAATATGGAATTGCATTGGAAGTAACATAGGACAAAATAGAATGTTCTATTTAATTTTCCTAAATAAAAACATGATCTTGAAACTGGTGGGTGTGTTACAATTTTTGCTACAGCTACATGTTTTTTATGAAGCTATTACTTTGTTGATATATATTGATACTACTCATTAATGAGGTGTAGAAATTAGATAAACATTTACTTAGCTTTGTAAACATGTATCAGAAGACATAAATATTATATTTCTGTCTGGTTTTAAACTGTTGGAATTATTGCATAGATTCATCCACAGTGTGCAGTAGGCTTTCTCCCTAGAGCACTTATAACACTCCACTAAATATATGCTATTCCTCTTTATCTCTTTGAAGAAAAATGAATCACATCCACAGCTTGCAGCTATCAAAATGTGATTTATCAAGCATTTTCATGAAAATGCATTTTTCTCCTTCCTTACACTAGGAGGCACATTTTTACTTTGTACAGTTCTATTGCACAGCTCTGCTGCATTCAACTCTTAGATACGTTAACAATTCCAGGCCAAATTTGAGTCCCTGACAACCTTTACTAAACCACATTGAAAGAAGAATTCTTCATTAATCAAGTGGATTGTTTCTTCACGCTGATGAAAACCACACTTATACTAATGAGAAGTAACAGTCTGCACCCAACTGCTGGAGAACAAAAGCACAGGAGTTTTTTTAGCAATACCTGAAAAAATAATTCACATTTAAGTACATCAGAGAGCTATACAGTTTTATTGCAACTGATGATAAAGATGTTTGTGTTAAAAGTACACTTCCTGATATGCACATTTAAAACCATTAGAAAGCAGGAATTTTGGTAGTGAAAGATGTTTTAAAGTAGGATAAGTAAATTCAATTTTACATTGGCCTTTTTTTTTTTTTTACATCCTAAAAAACGGAAATGTTTTCTAAATTCTTATCTGATATGCTAAAAGATAAAGAAGTTGTATAAGATGATAGATCTTTGGAATATATTCCTTTTAAAAGGAATCAAGTGCATCAAGCTGCAAATGAGACAAAGGTGAACTATAAGGAGTTGTAATTGACAGGTTAGCATCAAACTCCTCTGACCATCAATAATACTGATCAATTAACAATAGAGAAATCCAAAATATATATTAAAAAAATGAATAGAACCCTCAAAATAAAAGACCTAAATATAGAAGAGGCTAAAGAAAGGTTTCAGTGATGCAATCCAAACTTAGACTTACATCTCATTACCGAAGATTTCTTATTTCTATCTTGTTGCTTTTCTCTCATAGCTACAGTGACAGCGTGTGGCTGACAATGCTAATATTTGGCTTCTCTCTTCATTTCAGTTTCACCCGGTGTGAGAGATTTCTGTTTTCAGATTAGCTGGATGAATGTACTCTCACTGTGTGTGTTTATTTCATTAAATCATGTAATTGTAGTTCTTGTGTCTCTGTAGAAGCTAATGACTGCAAGTAAATATGGCATTAAGGTTTCTCATACTCCTGTGTAAAAAGTTAGCAAGACTTCTACCACATTTCTCCCCCCCTATTTCAGGTTTTGAAGACCTGAGCCTTGGTCACTCTTCAAATATAATTAAAATAGGACATTATTTTCAGAAACAATGGCTGTATTTTTATTCATGTAACTTCACAGTGTACAGTAATAACCCACACAATTCACTGAGCATTAAAGTCATTAACCAAAATTGCTCTCAGCATGAGGCAAGGACTTTACTACCAAGATTAACATCACATTCTCATGAACTGAAGAAAAGTTTTACTTTGAATGAACTTTCATAAAAACACAGTCGAACAAATCTGTGGTTTTGATGTAGAGGTCATTTGCAAACATTCCCAAAAACACTGTTCTTTCTCTTCAGTTGAAGCATTCAGAAAAAAAATATTGTTATGCAACACTCATCATCCAAAACTTCTAGCAGTACATGTACATGATAATACTACAACTCTCCACTAGAGCTTTATTCCTTACTTTTTAGTCGTATCTTTCACCTCAGCATGTCCCAAGTATATTCATAACCAGCAATCCCTTAATTAGCCACTGAAACAAAACTACCTCTACAGTTCAATACAACTAGGGAACATTTCACTGCAATAGAACTAGAAATTCAGCTTAGGAATGTCAAGGAATACAATGTTCAAATGATACTATATATTTTAACCATGAACACATGTAAATACCCACAAAGTAACTTTGGCCAATGCCAGACAGCATTTTTCTCTTCTGAAAATTTTCACAGCATCTTCAGTAACCATAAACTGCTTTAAATCTTATTTCACATCCCATTAAAACTTGTGCCTACATTAGCAAAATAACTTCTAATATAGTGTTTAGGCAATAGCTTGATACTGAATACAATATACAAGTTAAAGCCATCTAATGAACAACATGACTCCCATCCTGGCCTGGATTTTTCTAGAAAAATTTCTGTCACAGTACTGACCATATAATTTCTTTCTTAGTTTGTGAGATTTGATTAGATACAGAGTGCAATGTTTCAATATCTGGTAAAAACAAATAAAAACCTATACTTTAATACTTCACTAATAGTTAGTATAGCTTGATGGTTAGATTTTATAAATTTGACACAAATTTAGCATCCATAAGGCTAAATTAGGTGTAACCACAAACATATTAAAACTTTTCATATAGCTTTTAAGAGCACTTACTCATTCTGACTAATCTTCTATTAGTGTCTATATTAGGCATGAATAGATGATCATGATTAATATACTGTGTTTGCACAATGTGTTTAACACAAAATTTCCAAAACTGCACTTTTAATAACTTGCTATAAAGTTTACTAAGACTTTTTTTTTTTTTCTAACTCTCCTGGAGGACTTTTATGTTGCCTTTTGAAGGGATGTACAATTCAGAGTCTGTGAAGCCAATGCGACAGTGCCAACATGCAATGCTGCCTTAAAAACTCCTCTTTTCCTCTTTCACAAGT
The DNA here is from genome assembly GCF_047830755.1 of Zonotrichia albicollis. NCBI lineage: Eukaryota > Metazoa > Chordata > Aves > Passeriformes > Passerellidae > Zonotrichia > Zonotrichia albicollis. The sequence goes on from NC_133820.1 coordinate 76,034,849, forward strand.
CTCATACGTGGTCAGAGAATTAACCAGATAATTCCACTTAAGCTCCTCGCTTGCTTAAGCAGACATACATTCTTGTTCCAGTCAATCCACTCATTGTTGCTATTCTTTTATCATTCTTTGTATTTGTACAGATTAAGGGTTTAACATCATAGCTCCAAAAACATTTCTGTTTTGATAAAGAGAAGAAAATGCAGGTGTCATATCCAGGGGAGGAGAAGAGAAAAAAAGAAAAGTAGAAGGAAAATAGAGGAAAAGAAACCAGAATGCAACTCTCAGTAAAACATTTCAAATTGTTTCTTTGTAGAGTATCATCCAACACAACCTCTTGGTCTTCCTATATACATATGAGAGAAATATTTCCAAAGTCAGTATTCCACAGTTCATGTTGTCATCTGCCATGATGTAAATGTCATCATTCAGATCCAGCTCTGCCCAAATGAGGAGATGGACCTTAATATTGTTCATCAGATCCCAAGGCCACCTTCTCTCCTGGTTTGTACAGGCCCAGTGACAACTTAATCATCTATACAAAAGGGAGAAATGCCAAAGACAGAAACTATTTCTTATTTCTATACTCCTGGGATGCAAGAGGACTCAGGTTCAATTACGTTCCAAGAGCACAGATAGATTTTTAACCTTTGTCCCACACTCTAGACAAAAACCAAGAAACTTAAGAGCAGTGCTACTTCCTTCTCTCTGTTTTCAGTATGTCTGAGCCTCTACATGCCACTTTGCAATGTCAAAATACTAATCACCCTATTGATTAAGATCTTGCTTCAGTTTTTAGTGCTCTCACAAAAACACAGCAATAATGTAAATGTATTATAGAGGAGGATGGAAGAAAAAGGCAGAAGTTCCCAAATCAAATAGTTCATCCTTAATATTTGTACGAAAACCTGTATCTGACAGTTCCAATACATCATGCCATTCCATGTTAACAAAGAAACCCTGTGATTCTTAATGTAAGAACAGGGAATTTTAGGGCTGTTAAGAAATTTGGTTTCTTTCAATTTTTCAGTGCTTCACTTATTTACTGACTTCTCTGTTTGTCTAAAAGACAGTGCAACCTCCATGTCCTTGAACTTAAATTGATATTTAGAATGACTTTACTAAAACAAAGTCTAAAGCTAATCGGGAAAAACTTGTTACCTTGTAGGACATCCTTCTCCCCTGCTGGTATTACTTACTGTGCAATTAGTATGAAGCCATTTATTCTACTGGATATACTTTTCTTTCCACAGTCAATTTACAACATGAGGCACATCAGGCAAACTACATTATTTCCAAACAATCCTTATGAGCTAATATGAACAAACACTCATGCACGTGCTTATAAACCTCTCTACCAATGCAAAGCTCAAAGGGATGAAAAAGTACCAAGTTAGCAAAGCAACTCAGATAAGCAGAGATAAGGAGATGACTCACCCGAGTTGGGGTCAGAATTGCCATCAGCTTCAGTCCTCTTGTCCGGAGAAGCCTGGTCGTAGAATTCGTCCTGCGGCTGAACCAGAGGGAGAGGGTGTGAGATCAGGGTTCCACCACCCACTGGCTCGTGGTCTCCCAGACCACTGTCACTGCAGCTTTCCTGGGAGCCATCGGGGAGGTGAAATGTAACACGGCGCTGGGACTACAAAGAAGAGCACAGGACACACTGATTAGTGCTCTTCTTTTCAGTTCTCTTGATTTTATTTTTTTTTTAACTTTTGACATAAAAATAGATCCCTGGCAATGCTTATGAAGCAATTGCTATTATCATGTTTGCTTGCTGCTTGTGGTTTGGTTTGTCTTTCTTTCTTTTTTCTTTTTTTTTTCTGGCTTGCTTTTAGATGGGAAATTGGCCAATGGGAGAGACAATTTTCAAAGGTCTATCAAAGGTCTATATGTGCTCATCCATGAAGCAAACTTCTTCTAAGAAATTAATCAGTGGAAAAGTAGGTATATTTCTAATAATTTTCAAAGCACAATCTATTTAGAAACCCCTCTCTGAGAAGCAAAAACCATTAGAAACTATGTTATGAAAAGCAAATGACATCAAAAAATTTAATAAGTATATATTTCTGAGGTTAAAAACTGTATTATCATTATTCAAACTGGAAAAAAAAGACATCCACCAAACTAAACAAACCCATAAAAATGGTTGTCATCTTTTGGGAATAGTAGCATGAATAAACAGCTGTCTGTATTTAACTGGCAGCAGTCATGTACCTAAAATGGATAATTAAGATTGATAATATATGTGTGAACTCACAGTGTTCAGCAAAGAATCACAAAAAGCAATGACAGGATAAACAATTATCAATTTGGTAAGAAAAATTAAAATAAAAAAACACAGAGTTTGCACAAAAAACCACAGGGACTGAGAGGCAGAATTACACATTTTACTGAACTTCTTAAAAAAAATAAACCTATAGCCATTTCAAAAGGAAAAGAAAAACCCCAACAAACAAAACCTTCAGTGTGCACTCGGATTAGTTAACTGTTATTGATTTTGAACCTCTCTCATCTGGAGAAATAATCTGACTTTTGAATTGTGGCCACAGAATGATACAGTGATTCCCCAAGAGCTTCAGAGCTGATAGCACCGCTGCAAATTGTTTAGCAACCATGACTGTTGGATTCATGAAAGGAATATTACAGGTCTTCATGGATCAAAATACTGCATCTTTGAAGGATCGGAAGCAACTAGTTTAAGAGTACCTCAAGAGAGTGATTAAATTAAGTTAAGCACATCTTCCCACCAAAAAAAAAATAAATGGCAGCTTCAGTGGTCTGGTTTGCTAGATTAATTTAGGATAAAGTAGAAATTCACAAAGTTTTTCTTAAGCATAGTAACTGTTTAGTTTAATGGCTATTTCTCATCAATATTAGTAATCTGAAATTTATGGGGTATATCTAAGCTCATGATTCAAGATTTCTACAGCGTCAGAAGAGAAGGAAACATTTGCAATGGTATCTTCCAGTAGTTAATACTTTTTAAAGTAGTTAACATAAGGTGTCCTGTATCCATCCTGAAACCACATCAGGCCCCAACTTTCCCTTTTTTTCTCCTCCTTTTTTCATTTTTCTTTTAATGAGAAAAACCTCAAGTTAATAGTACTAACTATTTAATAGTTTGCTTATTAAAGAGTATTTGTTAATGGTAATTGCTACCATTTTATATGATGATCAATAAAATCTACCAGATTTCTTTTTATTCATCTCCCTTGGGTGGATATAGTTGATTAAGTCAACTTTAGATTACTGTGTTATTCAGTATAGAAATACATGTAATACTATTTGCTCTTGGCTGTGATTTTATAATTAGTATTTTGCTTTTAAGTTCCTTTTCTAGCTTTAGAAATAGAATCCAGCTGTAGAAAACCAAATAGATCCTCTGAGTCATTGGATGTATTCATTACATCAACAGATAACCTAACTCTATATGTGTCACTAAGAAAAAACTTCAGCTCACACTTTGTTACTTTCTCTTACAACTTTTTTGTTCTAGAACTACCACTCTGAACAATTTTTAATTACTATCTCATTCTTCCCTTTCAATATGAGCACAACAGAAATGCAGCTAACAGCATAACTTAAAATCTTCTCTTTCTGCGACTACTTTCAGAAAGATAAAATTGGAGATCTGTTCTTCCAAACAAAGAACTTATGTCACTATCAAAGTCATCAAGTGGCTAACTGTTCTGATGCATCTCCCAACACCCACCCCCTCCTCAGGTCATGATCTGAGGAAAGGAGATTGCTTTCATTTGTTTTAAACCAAAAAGACACTATAAGAACACATGAATGACTGAGAAATTAAGCCCTAAAATAGGGGAGGAGATGACATATTAGGTTTTAGGATCTGCAAAATAATAAAACCCCTATAACTAATTAACTACCTAAATAAATAATTACAAAAGTGTCCTATTTCATGAGTTATATAGTAAAACTACTGATCTTGGGTAACAAAAAATCCTCATACTAGCCAAAATCCACTCTCACTCTATACTGACAGTGACCAGTTAGCCGGTAAAATGACCCAAGCCTAACACTTCCACTGGCAGCTTCTTTGCTATTAATTTTTAAATCCATACTTTAAATGATGAGAGAAAAGTACATTGTCTTGCCTTTCTGAGCCACTCTAGCAGAATGATCTGCTTTGGAATGTGGTCAACTCAAATAATGCCCTATTTTGCAAGCTATCATTGGTGGGCTGAGAGATGCTGTCATGTGCTGGTTTTGCCATTGAATTATGCTGAAAGCAGTCTGACTCACCAACTCCAAATGAAGATCCTGATAGTGAGGCAAAGATTTGACAGATACGCTACTAAGGAGACTTGGAGACATATGACTGGCAGTCAATCACTATATACTGTAGAAGTCCAGTCCACTTTCACACAGTTGGCTTCCTCTCCCATATTCCTTCTTAAGAGTGTACGAAGTTTTCTCCCTTGAAGTGGGGAAACCCCTTCAAGGACACTCACTGAGGCTGAGTTAAAGAGATCTGTCCATGAGCATTGGTGTGGTGAGTTACATCAAGCTTTACTTAATAGTAGTTTCCTTTTTGCTAGCCTTATGTAATAGCTTTGATATAGTGCACTACTATACACTGCTAGTAGTTTTAGCTTTTACATTCTGTAGTAAATAAGTCTGATTAAGATCTTTTGTCTAATCATTTGCCATCTAAATAATAAATTATTTCATCTTTATAGAAATGTATCTGACTTGCCATCATTAATCCTGTGGGACAAAGTTACTTAAACCATTGACAAAGTCTGGGGTTAAGACTGGATCCAATGACAACTAAATTCCTCTCTGAGAAGTTTAGAAAGCATGGCGGGGGGGGGGCCCTTCTGCTCCCCATGACTCAACAGCAGGGTTTTTCCAATAAATTTTCTCTGAAGTTTCCATTCTCACCCACAACAGCTGCCCACTAAGGAATCCACAAATCATTACAAAGGGTTATAAAAAAATCTAAGGGTCATGTAAACAGTGACCCATTTCCAGAGATGATGGATGGACAGCATGAGGTCCACAAAGAAATTTTAGATTAAATTGTGGTAACAAAACAATGAGGGAAACAAGCCTTCTGCAAAAAGAGACTCAAGAGCAAATGTTTAAGCTTGGGCATATTAGTAATTGAAAAGAAAGCCTGTCCTCAATGTACCGAGAGCTTAAAAGTGTCAAGTAATGTGATATGTGGTCACTGCCCCCAGTGCCTGGTCCAGAACGCTCCTGCCTGGCTGTCGGAGCCCAGCCTGGGATTTCTAGGCTAGAAAAGCTGCTGCAGTACCAAGACTGAGTGTGTAACACAGACACACACATGGACAATGATTTGCCACAGCTGTAGATACACAGCCTCAGATAAGGCTCTGGCCCCAGTGTAACAAAGTGTATTTGGCCTTCAAGGGCAGAGAAGGTCAGTGTCCGGCTAGCTGAGGTTAAGGCCGACACCCAGCTGCACATCCTTCCAGCACCCCTCTGCGTTGTAAGGCCTCGGGCTGTGCTGGTTGCGGACTGGATCGCTGCTAAACGACGAGAAGGAAGGAGCTGGACACTCGCTGGGGGCGAAATAGGTTTATTGGAAAACCCACGATGCCAGCCATGGAGGTACCCCCTGACGTACCAGCAAATGACCGAGAACAAAAGGTGCATCAGGGTTATAAAGGGAAGGAGTGGACCCGGGAGGGGTTTACAGAAGAACAATAGGGGGAGGAGAGGGGATGAGCTTAACACAAATGACATAATGGAGAGCCCAATAGGTACCAGGTATGGGAGGGGTCCCGGGACCACAGCCAACCACAACCCACAAAGAGGAGAAGCTTCTGGAATACTAGGTGGAGTGGGAGGGTGATTGACTTGGCCCAGGGAGGAGGAAAAGCATACATATAAGGGAAAAAGGGGAGGAGGAATTATATAACCTAAAAGATTGACAATAGAACTGGCAGGGCTGTGGTGGGAAAACTGAGGGGGGCAGAACCATTTTACACAAAATGGGGGGGAGCAGATACATAAAATGGGGGAGGAATTAAATGAACTTAACAAACACACTACAACACCCCAGCAGCGCCCCCCATTCAGGAGTCACACCAGGCACAGTCACACAGGGCACAGTCACACAGGGACACATCCCCTGCTCCTCTTGGGCCGTCAGAGGCAGAAAGTCACAGGTGCAGCACACACCCCTCACTGCCCAGGTTCACAAGCACCTAGCACCAGCACAGGCCCTCTGCCTGCCCAGAACCCCTGCCCAGATCCCAGTCCCCCTTTCTGACCCCACAGCTCACCAGCTGCTCTCATGGGGGGCTCACTGCCCACATGCAGCACTCTCACACTTGTCCCACAGGCATGTTCTACACTCATGGATCCTCCCCAAATACCAGCATTGCTCCACTGCCTGCCAGATACCCCCACCCAGACCTGGGACTTCCTACTCCTGGCTGTCCCTGCTTGGAGTTTGCCAGTGAATCCACACCAACACACCATGCACAGATGGCTTGGGCAAGGTACACAGACTCTCCACTGGAGGCAGAACACATCACAGGATGTGGTGCATGGTCTAGATCCAGCACTGAACCCCTCACTGATTGTTCACTGAATTTCTTGTCACCACCACAGTAGAGACAGGAACTCTTCTTTCAGAAGAAAATCCAATATGCTTACACTATGCTCGTGTTTATCTACTCGCTCATGCAACAAAACCCAGGTTTGAATTCGTTTTACCTGAAGACAGATTCAAGTTGTTTTGAGTAATGAGGTTTATAGTTGTTACAACACTGGGACTAATGATAACAAGTAATTACAAGTTTAATTACACTACAACATACGTGGGATTATATAAGCATGAGGTAGGGTTATGGTTCAGGTCCCAACACTTGGCCAAAATTCACATATAAAATCTGTGACACATTCAGTCATAAATAAGCATTTGGTGGGGAGGAATAGTGATCTTCTTCAGGTCCTGAAAAAAATTCAGTCCTTATTTTTAATCAGGAAATATCACCTCATTGTTATGTGAAACCCAAAACTGAAACGTGAATTCAGTCAAAGCACTATAATTTTACCTCTGTTAAAGCAACTTCAATATATAATTCAGAACAATTAGACTCAGTGGGGTTTTTGAACCTGGGCTGAGTTTAAAATTCAGGAAAACAATCCTAGGAATCATTCTCCTTAAATCACCTATTGCAGCAGATTCCATGAAGCTCATCAAGGTGAAGCAGGACTTTATATCCACATGAGAAACACCATCTCACATGGTGAAAATGGATAGCAAACTCCTGTGCTGAAAACAGGACAGTTCAAGCATAGTAGTAACACTTTTTTTCCCTGTTTTCGGACCAGGTGGTCAGCCAGCCAACACTTTTTTAACATAGCAACAACCAAATTATATTAAATCAAAGGCACATGAAACTGGTCTGGCTCCTTTTTTCCTGCTACAACAAAGTCAAATAGGTGCCTAGTATGTTCTAAGAACTGTAATTTGTGAAATTACGGAATATAAGTAATAGCTGCGTTACTTGAAAATGCCAATAAAAATAGCAACACAAACCCTGGTGTAGAGATGAGGAATGGATGGCAGAAGATGGGGACATTCTAATCTTACAGATAAAGTACAAAAAATTAGAACTTGTGTTTGACATAGAATAATGCATTTTTCTTTGTTATTATACTTTATTTGGAGATACTGAAAACACTTAAAATTATATTTGTGTTGCAGCTTGTCATTTTTCTTTCCACATACTCTCCCATTCTATTTTTCTCAGTCCTTCTTAATATGAGGAATTCAGTGGTGCCCAATGACAGAGCAGGTAATCATGGGCACAAACTGAAACACTGGAGGTTCTGAACATCAAGAAACTTTTTTTTACTGGGAGGGTGACTGAGCACTGGCACAAGTGGAGTAGATACACTCTGTAGTCTCCCTCCTTGGGGATATTCAAAAGCCATTTGGACACAGCTCTGGACAAGCAGTTGTAATTAACCCTGCTTGATCAGGGGGTTCACTAGACACCCTCCAGAGGCCCTGTCCAACCTCAGCCATTCTGTGATTCTGTCAACTCTAACTGAAAATAGAAGACAGTATCGAATTATTTGATGCAATTTCATATTTTCCCAGAACTGAAAACATAATTTTGTCATGAAGTACTTTTATTTTCTACAGTCTTAGCTGTATTAAATATATTCCCATACTAAAATTTCTAATTTCATCCATTACAAATCTGTGGCTTTGGAAAAGTTGCATAGAGCATTATATTTTCAATATTGAAGTTCTTACACAACCAAAAGAATTGGTAGAAATTGTACCTCAGCATGGATTTCTAGAAAAGGTACTCCAATACTAGTGAGTTTAAGGCATTACTCATGAGACTAAGCTTTTTCACTGCTGCCCTGTTTTCCCAGACACACTCACACATAGATAGAAAGTGGGCTGCAAATAATGTATGGTATTTTGTTGACCTGAGTGATAAAAGCCTGAAGTACAGGAAAAATCATGCCATGTGATATCAAGTGTTTGAAATGTCCTGTGGCAGGTGAGTTATGAGCTGTGTGGAAACAGAACTTTAATGTAGGAAGTGTAAGCACTAAGTTTCAAAATTGTTCCCTTCTTTCCATTGTGCACTAGCTTCTAAAATGCATTTTATTTCCAATTATGTACTTGAATCATACAGCAAGTTACAGAAATCAGTATTAAGAGGAGATTTAGCTTCTTTGTTACTCCAAAAACCAAACCTTCAAGCTTTGTACAACTATTGTATTGTTTTTGCTAATCAGGGATCCCAGAAATAATTATACTATTGTTCCATTGCTGAATGTCTCACAGGGACAAATTTGGCTACAGATCCTATCCATTGTTATAAACCAAGCTGTAATTAAAAAAACATTTCTACACTGGGTAGCTGGAAATAGAACCTGCTGAATTTTAACCAGCCGAGTTGCATTTTGAGTTTACAAATTAGGTACTTTAAGCTTTTTCAGTCAATACAGTTGTGAATAAAAAAGCCATGATTTCTCTCCTTGATTTTCCAAACAGGAAGAAGCCACTAAAAGATCCAGTTCACAGCAAGACAAATTAAACTTTAAAGAATGGGATGTAGGTCTGTATATCGGAATGTATATTCAAGAACGACATTTTTTTTAATTGTAATTGAAATATTTTTTTTAGATGTGGAGGTTTTACATCATCAAAACTACTTCCCTTTCTTTTCTGAACTATTATGTATACTTTGGGTTAAGATGACAAAGAAATATTATGAAAAAAAACAACTTCAAAGAAAACATCATGGGAATATTTTCCTTATGGAAAGATTGCTGATATGGAGGCTTAAAAGTGAAACTTGAACAAACAATTTACCTTTATTATGGAAAATAAACAGAAGAATCTATACCTGACATAAGTGACTGAAACTTCACTCACTAATAAAGAAGTCAGAGGAGAAGCATATTAAAATAAAATCAAGTGTAAACAGTAGACAAATGTCCTAAAAAGCCTGCAGGATGATTAAATGATGATTATGGAGAAGATACTGCTTGTGCACAAGTTTAAGAAGATGTTGTAAAGGCACAAGAAAAATCTATGCTTAATTCCAAACATCTTTGAGGAAGATGTCTGTTTCATAAAGTTTGTTCCTTCCAGGATCAAAACAGATTCCTATTTCATGTACTAAAACATGGATTTTTTTTTTTTCTTATGAGATCAGGCCTGTAAATGAAGACCAAGTCACAAAAACAGACTAGTAACAGTTTCAACAAAACATATCTATGTTTGTATTTGCTCTGGAGAAAGAACTGGCAAGGTCTTTGAATTAACATATGGTTCCTGTATCACTTTGTTTTATAAATAAACAATGACTTGTTATATTTTGCAGTTCTGATTGACTTAATGAAAGGCCCCTAAAATATACAATCCACATTCTATTCCAGTTTGGAAAGATCAGTCAAGGACTGTTGCAGTGTGTATCACAAGAAGGCCACAAAGCCCCTCAAACAGGGCTTTATCTAACTCAGCTCACTGATACACACCTTCCACTTTCATGTTTCACAGAACTTTGTAAAAAAAATATAAATCTGAGATAAAATCAATCTACTTTCTTAGTAAAAGCCACTCTTTCTTTTCTCTGGTAAACTTGGCTCAAGTCTGTGTTATGTACAAATTTTGCAGTAGATCCCTGCAATTTGCTAAGAGAAATAGAGATATTTTTTTCTTGGCTGCTTCTAAACTAAACTTCCTCACGCAGTCCCCATGGTAGTCCTTATTCAAGGATCCTGCTTGCAGGGGATAATCCATTCTCCATGCTCATCTTGATATCTTAGCTACAGAACCAAGATAATGGAGATAGATAGGGTTTTGGCCAATCTTTCAAGCTAAACTAAGAATGAAAAAAGAAAAAGCAATTGCTACAGCCTCTTCATGCTACTTCTTCATACCATGCTATCCAAATAAATAGCTGGAGTGCCTCAGTATAGACCTCTTTTTCCCCTTAAGGTAACAATGTTGGTATAGATTTCAGAATGTAAATTGTTGCTATACCAGACAATAATTTGATTTCTTCTGCTCAATTTCTCAGTACTAAAATTTCATAGAAATCTGTAAATTACATTGCAATGTATTAAAAGGAAACATAAATATAATTACCTATTATATCTGTCTTGCTACTAAAGCTGCACAGAACTGGCCTTTTCATAAAGGTGAAAAACATTATTAATTACCATCTGATGCATGAATAGGTAGGAATTGACAGCGTGATGGTCCCAAGCATATTTAAACATGGAAAACAAAGAGCCTGTCTGGCTGGAGAGTTGTGTTAGCTTTACAGAGACAGTGAATGAAGAAAATGAAGAAAAATCTGCAGTCAAATCTTGTGGTTTCCATTAATGTTTGAGGCAGTATCACATTCTTCCCCTATTTATATGGTGATGTTCCTTCATTTTATTTCATGAAACTATAGTCTTTATTTCATAAATTCTTTCTGTGTTTTGTTAGGTTTTTGGGGCTTGGGGTTTTTACTTTTTTGGTTGGTTTGGTTTTGTTTTTAATTGGACATTCAAGAGAATGACAAACCTTTAACTAAAGACACTAGACAAAGGACTATCATATGTTTTAAGTTTTGCCTTCCTAATATCCACCTAAAAAGCAAAAAGTTCTTTTCTATAAGCATTTTAAATAAGCATTTCTATTTACCTAAAATCGTCTTGACTGCAAGGTAAATTTGACATAACAGGAAAGCTAAATGTTAAATTTAATGCAGTCTAAATCAGAGCATTACCTAGTTCAACTTTGGAGTCTGGTAAAATATTAATAAATTTTGAACATTTTAAATATTATCCCCCATCCTCTTGAATTAGTTGTCTGAGAAAAAGAAAATCAGTTCTAAGCCTACAATTATGAAAATTAATATATCAGATGCATGCAGGAATGGAAAATGGAGAGAAAAGGTGGAAATTTCTGTACAATACAACATAAAAGAAAATAGCCATATGTGTTGCCAATAGAAAACTAAGCTAATTTTCAGAAATATTATTCACCCAAATGGCTAGGCTAAAGCCCAAATGTTAGCTTGACATATTTATTACATATTTTTACCAGAAACTGTATGGATAAAATAGCCTGAGAAAGGATTCATTCAAAATGGAAAAAAAATTGTATCTACCTATTAAAAATTAAAAATCAGTGGAGGAGGAAAGGCACCTCTAATGAACATTCATGCCATCCTAAAAGAGATATAATTGAAAAATAACAGTACCATGCCTTTTTGGAATGACTGTACTCAATCACTGACTATAGATGACAAGGTAAACTTAGGGCATGTATTAGAAGATGTAACACAGATTAATTCCTTTGACAATTCTGTTGTTATAACCCTTGACATTAGAGAGACATGAAGTTCAGAGATTTCAAATTTAAATGCCCCAAATTAACCTACCTAGATCTTGCATTATGTTCAAAACTATTTAGCCACATGACTTTGGATATTTAATACTTAAAATTTTATCTGTGTTCAAGAAAATTATTTAAGACACAAGACCTTGAAGAAATAGATCTCACCGACAAAAAGATACTAGACTGACTTACACATCATTTAATTGTAATAGAACTGTATTTCATGTGATCTTTAGTAATTTGAAGATTTCAGTGATCTTCAATTTATTTATTTAGTTTTATTTTGGTGATGAGGTACTCCTAGCATGACAGATAATGCACATTACAAGTGCACTCAATTGAAGAAGCATTTCAGAAGCACTGTACCAATTACAATAACCAGAGTAACTTCTCTACACTCTGAGAAGTTTTACATTAGTAAAAGCATGTGTTGATCAATAATGCATATGAATTACTAAATGTAGAAACAGCTGTTGCTGAGATTTAACAAGTTAAATTATAATAATATATTTACCCTGATTTACATTCTGTAAGACTCATCCATTATCCCATAATGTGAATGGGATAATAAAGCTTCAGGGACTCACTTTAACCTATAAATCACATTTTTAAATGTTAGAAGGAACAACTGAGAATATTTCCTGTCTCAGGACTGTACATTATCTGGAGGCTGCTTATAAAAGTAACCCTATTATTTTAATATATAAGAAAATTGACTACTATATTTGCATTTACATGTATAATGTTAACATAAATTATGATTATAGTATTTAATGAGTTACAGAAGTGTTCCATCAACTAAGGCTTATTAATTATATTGAGTAAACTGATACACGTTCTATGATGTCAACAATCATTACTGACACTGCATCTTACTGTTGAAGCCTAAAATTACTGTGCTACAGAAGTACTGTGTATTTAAGGTTCCATCACTGTCACTAACTACACAAGATATGCAGAGTTCTGCAGTGCCTGGAAGCAGGAAACTTTACAGCGATCTTCAGCAAAAAGACAGATGTGATAAAACCCCTTTAGTATTCTGTTCCATTAGCACTTTAGTATCACACATAACCTTGAAAATCAAGCAGGCCATGGATCTTGTGTGCAGGTAGCAATCTTTTGTCTGGGGTGATGCAGCTCTTGCTCTATATTAGAATTAATCTGTGATTTGAATGTTTTTATTTTATTAATGCATGTAAAAGGAAGAAAAATGTACTTCAATATCCTCAGGTTTAACAAAAAATGACCAGTGTCCTCTAGGAAGTTTGTACCAAAGGCCTTTAAAGGTAGTAACTGTCCTAAACTGAAAAAAAAAAGTTTGTGAGGGTGGAGGGGAAGGTGGGGTGGGGGAAAGAAAATCTGAAGGCCTGTAAATGATCAAACTCTAAACTAACCAGTGTTCATAGTGACATCATGATGGAAATCTCCACTTTTATTTATGTGAGTTTGAGGAAATTCAATTAAGATTATATGGATCCTCAATAAAACAAGGATTTTAAAATGCAGAAAAAAGCAGAATTCTTATAAAGACACTAAGGATATTTTGTATTAGCATGGGGACAGGAGGAAGGAAAGGAAGGAGGCTCTCAATTTAGGGATGTTGATGAAGAACAGTAAATTAGGACATTGCTTCCTGAACTAGTACTGGCCTGTATGGGTATCTGTCACTGTCAACTCACTGGGTGACAATTAATTTTGAGTCAGCAGTCATGTCCTCTCCTACCAGCACAGAAAGCAGAAACAACAGCAGCACTGCTCTTTGAGGACAAGAATGTTTGCATCTATGATTCCAGAAAGCAGCTGTACATCTATTAACTCAAGGAGCACTAGAGCTGTCACATTAGATAAATGGATCCACATTGAAAAACTGAGCGTGGACACGATTGTCAAGGATAATATGGTTAAGCTAGTGCATCCTGGGAGAGATATAATTTCTGGAATATTTTAATTTTGAAACTAATATTATTATCCCAATTGATTCCACACACTATAAGCTAATTAAAACACCTCTGTTAACATATCTGCACCTCTAATAGAAAAAGAACTAGACAGTAATGTATTTCCACCATAAAAACCTATATTTTCTTAGTTAGGAGAGCATGTCCTTGAGAACTGCTTTCTTACCCACAGCTTTATGACTTTGTTTTAGGTTTTTTTGTTTGGTTGCTTTTTGTTTTGTTTTGTTTTTTAATTTAGGCTCCCAAAGCTTTGGAGTTTTCATTTTGCATATGCAAACATGTGATACAGAAAATTAAAATTAAAAAAAATCCCAGCTTTTCTCTTAGGATTCTCCAGTGTATTAAAAATACTGACTGCAAATTTCTCTTACAGCACATATAACACACATGTATATCTGCTTTGAACTATCTTATGATGTCAAAGCTTGAAAAACTAAACCCACAGAGCACACTAGTATTTTCAGTGGCTGAAGGATTTTTGGGGTTTTGTGTGTTATTTTGATAAGGGGTCTTTCATTCTCGTGCCATGTTAACTATTGGGACAAGTTTTTGCTACATGAAATTACAATCCCAAATAAAACATGAAATCAAGAATAAGCCTATGAAGGTGTTTCCACACAGAGGTTTCTATTAAAAAAAAAAAAAAAAAGTACCAGTAGCTTAGCCAGAAAGAGAGCTAAAACCTCATTAACAAACAGGATCAATAAAGAAACAAGAAAAAAATGACTTCTTGCATGGAAATCAGCAATGTGACAGTGGTATTGCTGTACTATCAAAACAGCAGATACTCTCAATGGTATCTCAATGTGAGAAAAAACAGGGTGTATTTTCTGCTGGCCTCAAGCAGAAGTCAAATGAGACCTGACAAGAATTATGATTATTATTAGACTCCATCCAATTTTCAGTATTTTCCACAAATTACATATGGCATGCTCTTGACACATTAAAAGTTATAGGGAAAATAAGAACTCCGACTATCATTTAGATAGTGTCAGGTAAGGCTGCCAATGCCATGCTCCCCTTAGAACAAGCAGAAAATGTTTGATACTCCACATTATATTCTGATGTTGAATAATAACCTACTTTGTGCTGCTTGAGATTAATGTAAGTAAAATAAAATCACACTGCTGAACTTTTTTCAGCAGCTTAAAAGAATAACTTTGTAGAAGTCTCTGAAGTTACATTAACTGATGCTAATAGTCACCTACTTTTACATGGCTTCTGTTGTAAAGACAGTCACTAAGTCACATTCAGAAAAATAAAGAACTTTATACAACCTTGGCCTGTGACTTCATTTTCTGTCTACAAAACTGGAGAAGTAGGAAGCTGGACACCTACCTTGAACATAAAACAGTTTAGTGATTGGTGCATTTTTTTTTCTAATGTGCATACCGGCAAGTGTCTCATTTCACAGAATTTGTACGATGCCGTTACCTTTGATCCCAGTGTTTAAAACTGATGGATTTATTTGTGCACTCTCTGCCTAGTACACATGACCATGTTAATTAATACAAATGGCTAAGGACTGCTGGCTTTTGAGCCCAACATTTACTAACATTTCAAGGGCAATTTGTATCTGCTTTTCAAACTCTAGCTTTTCATTAGGCAAACTGACAAGCACAAAACTTCTGTCTCACATTTTATTTTGTGCAACAATACTAATTTAAATAAAAGCATGAAAATCACAGAGCCACAAAGGAATGAAACTGCACTTCACAAAAAAATTGTAAAGGTATATGCACATGTCTTATGTGTCTTCATTTCCCAGAGAATATTAAAAAATAAGTCTTTATAGTTTGTGTCCAAACCTAAACCAATTGTTGAAAAATATTGCTGTTACATCATGATAAATTCCACATTACTAGTTATCTACTGAACACTCAGGACACACTTCTAAGTAGGAAAATAGCATTAGAAAAATTATTAAATAAATTACTCCTATATATTGGCAAATTGAAATGGCTTGTTTTAATATTGATTTCTCACATACAGTAGCTCAGGATCATTTCTGAAATGATCCTTTCTATGACAGATGGGTGAAAATGCATGGTGGCACTTTGAGATTTAAGTTGTTATCAAACTGTAGAATAAATCACAGAGCTCAATGCCTGTGGAAGCTACCTTATCTCAGTCTTCACAGGTTGACAAGGCATGTAAAGAATGCATCCAGACTCCCTGGTTTGATCTCTATTGTTGACAGATCACAGATATGGAAGTCTGAGATATTTCCACAGTAACTGCAAGTAGGATGATAACCAGTCAAAAATGGCAGACAACCACACCTATTTCTTCAAAAAATGTGAAAGAGGAAAGGTGCTTATTTTCTTTAGAGAGGGTGACCAGAGGAAGAAGATGTCATTACATTACATTTGCTAGTAATATTTTTAAAAACAGTGAAAAGAGCAGTAAAAACAAGTTTTAGAAAATTCTCTGAAATAGAGACTTTAATACTTCTTCACACAATTTTGAATTTCCTTAGTAGAAAGAATAAATGTGGGCCTAACTTAGAAACCAGTATAGTCACTGAAAAGTTTTCCACTGATCTCAGTGGTATTAGGATTGTTTTATAGGCATTTCTGCTACCAGTAAATTTAATAAAATTACACGTTTTTCCTGTCATCTGTTATTTTAATGATTGTTCTGACTTTACCAACCTTTTAAATCTAAATTACATTACTCACAGATAATATCTTTTTTACTAGAGATACTCATTATACATATTCTACTTTTTTGCCCTGTGGTGTTGTATTTTCTTTTCTAATGTGTGCTAATAAGTATTCCTTCAATATAAAAAATTAAATCTGATTATGGCTTCTTAAATAAGCTTTAAGTATATTAAATAATCACTTTGGCTTGACATGAAGTGTTTTGTGTGTCCGTGTTTTACCTGTACATGCAAGTTCCTGAGCCTGAACTTCCTAGAATTAATTAGATATATATTCCTTTAATAGCTTATCTCTCTAGTTTCTAAATGGAGATCAAATTCTTATGTGTAATTAATGAACTATATATGAAGCCTGCCTTTAACTTCTGAATTATACAATGTCCAAAAAAAAATGCAGTAAAAAATTATGTGGCAGTCAAAGCAGGATTGACATTTCAGTATGGAATGACAGGCATGCTTCATTAAAGGCCAAATCCTGCAGTTCTTGCTCAGAAGGTAATGGAGGCCTTGCACTGCAATAAGGAATGCTGATTTCATTGACAGGTAATTACTCTGTTAATGGCTCCATTATGCAAAGACAGACCAGCCAAACTGCTAAGGTTTCAAGCATCCATCACTTTCGGTCCGACCAAACCTCCCATATATGCAGGTTATAGGACAGCCAAGTCCCACTTGGCACAGATGTATACACTTTGGTCCTTCAACACCACATGTGCTGTGCCCGGGTAGAGCCACAACAGCTGAAAACATGTATTGGAGGAAAAATGCAGCTAGGGGACTTAGATCAGTCTTTTTGGTATCATTTCTCTGCAAGGGTTCCTGGAATTGGGGAAAAAAAAGCAGGTACAACTACATTTGGATAAGTGCTTATCACAAAATTCTCCTCTTCCATGGGAATAGGAGTTTTAGATACTATTAGTTGCAACTAGTTTTATTGAAATGAATACACTCAAAATTTTAAAATAATTCATTCTACATCATATGCAAACAAAAGCCTAAAATATTTATATATTAGAGGAATGCCTTCTATGCACTTTGAAAAAGACCAGAGGGTATGAGCTTTGCTCTGTGGAGGCAAGGTTATTTATCATTATTTATTAGAAAAGTGCATAGTTTAAAATCTCTAGAATTGAAATTATAAGCCCTCTGGAATTATGTATTTTGAGTAGCAGTCCTAAGAAGAAGAATAAAACTATCAAAAATAATCCAAAATCAAGCCGTAAATGGATAACTTCATAATGAGGAAGCCAAATGTTTCCCACACTAGGAAAAAAAAATTATATGGTACGTGCCCTGGGTTGACAGATGGAAGAAAAAGAAAGACAGATGTGTTCTAATTTCTTGGGTAGGGTTTGGGGTTGGTTTGTTTTTTTTTTTTTTTTTTTCCCTTTAGTCCTTTTTTCAGTAAGATGACGACCAGGCATAGATGAAACTGCTTACTCAATAACACTGGCTACAGATATTCACCAGAGCAGTAGTACCAAATATCCTTTAGGACTTTGCCCACTAGTATAATCTCGAATGATATTCAGTAACAAGCAAAATGAGTAACAGCTGGCACTTCCCTTAGAAATGGCAAAACACCAACCAGGTCCAGTTTGTGCAGCCCTGGCAGAGGGGACCATCTGGAATGCTAGCCTGAATCTTAACAATTAAAATCAGGGGCCAGGTCAGACAAGTGGCATCTTAAAGAATTCATGATACTGAGTTTCTAAGCTAAACTGAAAATGACAGAGAAGCCAACATGTGAGGGAATATAAGTAGTCATGCTCACCCAGGGGATGGAGGGTGATCATGTGCCTAAAGTACCTGAGTTAGAAGACAGACTCTGTGGCACATTTGATACATAATAAAATGTAAGTCGCTATAATCAATAGAAAGTTTCCAAATAAACTCAGAATAAGGTACCTGGGGTCTATCTTCCAGGTACTGAAAACTTCCTGATGGTGGCCAGCTGCTGTCAGCTGCCAGTGATGTGAAACACCTAACATTTGTGTTTATTGGTAAATGGGAAAGATCATTGCTCTTTTTTTTTTTTTTCAACTAGGCATGATGTTTTCGAAAGCTAACATGATATTTGCAAATTAATTTAAGATGCTCAGATGGCAAGTGCTATCCAGAGAATAAATACTTTATTATTTTATAATTTGAAGGAAAAGTAATATGCTCATAAATTCAATTCACTTGATTATAAAAGGCTTAACACTGAGATGGGGAAGGATGGAAGAGAGAACAGAAAAGTAGCACTGTGAGAGGAAATACCCGAATAACATAGGAAAAATGCTCTTCCCTTACAAAATTTACAATCTGATTGAAGACTGGATGAAGTAAAGACAACAAGAGAGCCATGGGGAACTAATGTAGGTAGCAGAAACAGCTCCACATGATTACTGTGGTTAGCGATGTGTCCTGCTTGATAGATCTAAATTATTATGCCTTCTAATTGTTTCTGGGGATATACATTCCTTCTTAAAATAAAAAAGAAAAAAAAAAAGAAGAGGAGAAGAGAAGAAAAAGCATATCTGTCTTTGCCTCTTTTGCTGCATTCATAATGTATTGTTATTTTCTTTAATCTCTTAATTGCAGTTCTATAAGAATGAATTTTACTTTAAGATATTCATGGTCATGCTTTGATTTTTATACCAGAAACAATTAAGAATTATATTTATTCTTCCCTATTACCCTCCCCCCTGCCAGACATTTCCTTGTAAAATCCAATAGTCTACTACTTGCAAACAACAAGAGCTTCTTTAAGAAAATATAGGAAGATCCTTATCAAGTGATGGCAAGAACAGGATATATGTAATAGAATTAAATTTGCCCAGGGTTCATACGTGACAAGAAAAACTTCTTTATATATAGCAGAGATAAAAGAAAGAGGATTGAAATGTGAGCCCTCTGCAGAAGAAAATGGGAAACTTGGTTACCTGGGATATGGAGAAGGCTGAGGCACATAACAACTTATTGTCTTGGTCTTCTCCAGCAAGTGCTCCAACCACAGCACCCAAGTCACAGAAGACAAAAGGAAGGACTGAGAATGAAAAGCTGCCTGCAGTAGGAAATTACCAGATTCAAGACCATCTAAGGAATCTGAAGGTACTCAAATTCTTGGAACGTGATGAGATACATCTGTGGCTCCTGAAACAACTGGCAAGTGAAGTGGCTGAGCCACTATCAATCTGAAGTCATGGGAGTCTAGTGAAGTTTGTTCCCAATGGCTGGAAAAGGGGAAACCTAAGTTCAACTTTTAAAATAGGGAGAGAAATAACAAAGACCTGGTAAACTAGAAGCCAGTCAGTCTCAACTCATTGCCTGGCAAGATCATGGAGCAAATCTTACTGGAAATTATGCTAAGGCACATAGAAAAGAAGGAGGCAATTGGTCACAGAAATATGACTTCACTAAGGGTAAATCATGCTTATAAACCTTGCTGGCTTTATACAATGTGATTACAGTGTTTGTGGATAAGGGAAAAGCGCCTGCACTTGTGCAAAGCATTTGACCCTATCCTGCATAACATCCTGGTCTCTCAACTGGACAGGCATGGATTTGACAGATGGACAACAGTGGAAAAGGAATTTGGTTGCACTCAAAGAACTGCAGTTAGCAGCTTGACCTCCAAGTGGAGACCAATGACAATTGGCATTCCTCAGGGGTCCGTTTTGGGGCTGGTGCTGTTAAACATCTTTATCAGCAATGTGGATGCTCCACAGATCTGTGGAGTGTGTCCAGAAGAGAGCCACAGAGATGATCAAAGGGTTGGACCTATGAAGGCAGGCTGAGAAAGTTGGGCTGTTTGGCCTGGAGAAGAGAAGGCTTCAAACTGACCTTATCTAATACCAAAATTTAGCTTACAAGAGAGCTGGAGATGGACTTCTATAATGGCATGAAGTGATAGGACAAGGGGGAATGGCTTTAAACTGAAAAGGGTAGAATTAGATTAGATACAAGGAAGGAATTGTTTACTGTGAGGGTGATAAGGCACTGCAGCTGGTTGCCCAGAGAAGTGGTGGATGACCAATCCCTGGAATTGTTCAAGGACATGTTGGATGGTGCTTTTAACAGTCTTGTCTAGGTGGAAGATGCCCCTGCCCCAGCAGAGGGGATTGAAACTAGTTGATCTCTAAGGTATCTTCCAACCCAAACCATTTTACAGTTCTTATACACTATGATATTTTGCATAAAAAAATGGTTGTGAAAATACATAATTGTAAATTTTGGTATTATTACAGGAGTTGTTTTAATCTTAGATGATGTCATTAGTCTGTGAACATCTACTCAGCTCGCTCGCTTGGTTTTCCTTTATTGCTACTATAAAGATATTTTTATTTTTTTTTTAAATACACAAAGATCATTTACTAAAGTGACACGACTCAAGAGTTATCCAAGTGAAACCACAGAACTATTAATTTCTGGGAAAGTATGAGTACATCTACACACTACCTGATATGGACATTTATCTATGATAATATCCAAATAGTGCTTGTATAAGTAATGATGTGACACTCCTTCAAAGCAGCAACTCAAAAACTGCTTTACTCAATCCTGCTTTCTGTCTAAACTTTAATACAACATATATGTGCATTGTTCCAGGCTCCAGAATAAATACTTCAAACCATATCAACAATTTTCACTGGTAACTAGGGCAAAGACCCTCTATATTTACTTGTGATTGTTTTTAATTTCATATTGAGATGATTAATCAGAGTAAATATCTTTATTTTCTGCTGTTTTAACTTCAAGAAATGATCTCTTCTGGTTTATCCTATTATAAGGATCATTACAAAAATGGGAAACAATTAACACTGGGTTTAATGCGTGAATGCCATAGAGCTGAAGTAATTGCACTCAAGGTCTGCTAACTTTTTAATCAGGCATCTGGTTGCAAGCTGCTCACGATTGATTCTGAGGGAAGAACTAACACAATCTAGGCAGCAAAAGCAGGTGCCAAAAAAGCACACATATTGGCAAAACCAATGAAAGCTCTAGAGGTTAAAAGAAGCAAAAACTAGTGGAAAATTCTTCTTAAAAGACCTTTGCTTGCGATCCAGTCAAAACTGAGTTAAATTAAATGAGGCAAATGAGCATAGTGAGAATTTTTTTTTTAGCAAAATAATTAAGAAATATGAACAGCAGAACCACAAAAGCTCAGCCTAGAGAAAACTTGCCAGTCAGAATATTAGTGAGCAGAATTAATTAGACTGGGGAGTCAAAATTTTCACATGCGTTTTGCTACATAAAATAAATAAGAAATACCATGAGAAGTTTCTGGAATTGCAATTAGGACACTTAGATTCTCAGCATTTTTGCCTTGTTTTGGAGAAATGAGCAGATCTGGTTTTATTTGCTAAAAATATACTTTTTTTTTCCTATATCTAATAAGTCTATCCTCCATGATTAAGAGAGTCCTGAATCTAAAAGTGCTTACACAGCCCAGAACTGGGTGCACTTATAAATTACATGTGTTGATGGAGACTATAGCTGTTCTCATACATATCTGTAGAATTACAGTTGAATCAGAGGCAAGTGCAAGAATATAATCTATATAAAAATTGCATGCTCCCATCTCTTTTCAAGTGGAAATACCCCTCTCTAGTTTGTAGACTACAACACTAAACTCCTTTCAGGACTGCCCTCAAGAAAATTTTGTTTAGGCATATATGTTTGCGTATCATCTTCAGTATTGGTGGGTTTGAGTTTTTTTATCAATATTCTTATCTGAATCGTTTGCACCTAACTTTAATGACTTTGGCACCCTTCTATATGAAGCATATAGTTTGTATAACCTATATAACAGTTCTGCGTAAGGGCTTTGACCAAACACCCTAAAACATCTAGATTAGAAATAGAAAACCATAATGATAATAAGGTTCTGGCCCTTATTAATGGAAATCAGGATAGAATCTCACTTATAAACCAGTAAGCACCACCCATCTTAGGAAGAAAAACCAAACCAACATAGATAATAGGTAGTTCAAGAGGTTTAGAAGCTTTATTTCACAGAAAAGTCAGAAAAACTGCTACAAATAACATTTTTTAAAGAGACTGTCAAAAAACAGGATTGAGCTAAAACCTAGACATTTCTAATAAATCTTTTGCAAAATCCTCGTCCCTCTGCCTAGTAACAATTTCCCTGTAAATTCCAGATATAGGTTTCCTATCTTTTAGGCACACTTTGGTGAAGAAATAATTACCCTGCCATATTCAGGATTTTGCTCTTTCAGAGACAAAGCAGACAATAATGACTTAGAAGCAGACTACCATGTTACATTAAAATAAGGGTATCTAAGCGTTTTTCTAAAATATTTGGGGTTTTTTTTCTTTTTCTTTTGGTTTTGTGGGTTTGGTTTTGTTTGTTTGTTGTATTTTTTGTCTGGCTGGTTTGGTTTTTGTTGTTTTTTGGTTTTTTGCTTTTTTACATTTTTTTTCCCCCAGTTAAGTAAAACCCACCAAGTACAAGATGCATCAATTAACTTAGAGCCTCACAGTATATGGAAGCCCACATCAATTGCATGGATCCAGCCGCGTCACTTCAATTTCTTTCAGACCTGGCTGAGTACAGATGCACTAGGATATCAAAAGCTTTAATCATTCCCTATTTGCTTAAATCAAAAGCATCATCTCTTCTCAGATTGTTTACCAACACTTGAAATCAGCAAGTTGCAGCAGCTTAGGCATCAGCAGAGCAGTGCAGCAAGGACAGCTTCTAACTAAGGCAGATGACATGAGATGCCTAAAAGTTTTTCTCTCTTCCTATGCCTCAATGGCAATGGTTTTTTGCAAAGCAATACCCAGCTCAATGGCCACTATCTCACCTTGTGATCAGCATGGAAGAATAGTCACATATTTGTGAATCTGCCAACATTCCAATGACAGTTTTCTCTCTTTCACTTACTTTCTAACAGATATCACTCATTCGCTCTGTCTGTCATCTGCAGGTGAAGGTTTTAGAGAAATGAAAAGCAGTGGTCTGGCAGAGGGCCACTCACACACTCTCACAAAGAGACCCTTAATCATGAGGGACTTTCACATCTCTCTGATCTAGGAGCAATTCAGGATATATGCCAGGAGCAAGAAGAACAAAGACACCAGCATTTGAAAATTCCCTCAGTGCCTTAATAATACTGCTGAGATGGCTTTTGCCAGATTAAACAGACGTGTTCCTTTAGACCGTAAATATTGGTCTGAAACTAATTCCCTAAGCATTGTCCAGAGTGTAACAGGCTTTGGGATACCAACAATCAAACTTTGAAGTGATTCTTCAGATTCCAGTGGAGTTGGCTGCAGAGACAGAGAGAATACCCAGGTCTTTCCAGGCCAAGGAGAGAGCGGGCAGCTTGATTTTGTCGCAATTGTTGTCTTTAAAGGACTTGGACAAGCAATTCCAACATAACAGCCTATTTCTAAAATGCTTTACAGTAAAGGCTAGATGTGGGGCTTAGGGAACTAGCTGGTATTTTCTAATGTTGCCTACACTCAGCACAGCGTTCTGACTCTGAAGGAGATCACTACGGGAGCTGCAATTCATTAGTGAAGCCTGACAGGGTAAAGATCTTCCTTCATTTGCCATTTTGTTTTGAAGCAGCAAGAAACACAGATTTCAAGATGAGGATTTTATCTTATATGCACATGAAGTATCATTGTTATACGATACCCCAAGTGATTTCAATAACTCAAACCATAACTGTGTATAGGCAGAAAAAATAAATCTTTTAAAAATCATTGAAGAAAAATATTTGTAATGTGGCTGAGGTTTTAGCTTTTTACATGCCAGTACTTGCCTTCATAATTCCTCTGAGACTCACTCAAATGTTAAAAGAGCCCATTTGCCTATCTGTTCATTCAGTTGAACACTCAGCAGGATCACTTTCTTGTGATGTTTCTAGTACTTGGGTTAATTTCATTACATTCAGTGAGATATTCATCATAAAGAAATATCAGGATATCAAAATGCAATGTAATACTTAAATTCCAGTTCACTTACATGGGGAAACTAAATTAATGTCAACCTGGAAATTTGCTCTGAGTTATAAGTGAATACATTCACTCTTTCCAAGCTCTTATCAGCTTCTGCAAAATCTAAGGTCTTTAAAAAATTCTGAAAAAATGGTCTCGAAACTGAAAACTGAATGAAGGCAATGCGGTGCTTGCTTTCTAAATCAGCAGACAGACAGCTGGAGTGCCACTGCTGTAACCCAAAGATTTGACAGGCTACAGCAGAGTTAAAACTGACAAGAGCCTTTCTTCATATTTTCCTGCTGCTATTCAAAACTCTCTGAGCAGCAGGAGACTGACGAGAAGGAGGTTAATTTTGCTCTGCAGTAGTTTGGACTATCAAAGTCTGAAGAAAGTAAACACTATAGAACAGCTTCATTCCTATCAATTGCTGAACATGTGATTTGGGGGAGATGAGTTAGCAAGGCAGATATGTTTTCAACCAGATTTCATAATGTCTTTAAATGTGGTCCTTCTGTTTCTTTGTTTGGTTTTGTTTGGTTTGTTTGGGTTTTTTTTACTCATCATTTATTTACTGATTTCTCTTTTGACAACTAAAATCCAAGAAAGCAAGCCTGAATATCATTTTTCATGCATTTTATTGTTCAAGAATACAGTAATTTGTGGGAAGGCAACACTTTCTCTTGTATTTTGGAGCCAGATGTAAGAGGTAAATTAAGGTCCCCAAGGGGACATGAGCTAGATCATTGAAAAAGAAGGCATGTGCACTGGCCAAGGCAGTGGAAATGAGGCTGAGTCTTTTAAAAGAACATAACATAGAGAAGACTGAAACTGGATAGAAAGAGGAGGACTGAAGTCAGGGAAGTAGTTCGAACCTTGTAGTCAGGAAAAAAGAATGACATGAAAGGCCATACAAAGATAGTGGGTAAGACCGAGTGGGTATGACAAGGCAAGGACAAAGTAAGGATAGATATTGATTCTTACTTTCCAGTGGGGAAAGAGGAAGGTGGTAAAATGAAGCAAACATTACAAAGAATTGGAAGAAAACCTCTAGCTGGCCTGAGCAGTTTGGACTAGGAAATGGATGGAAAAGACGAGGAGAAATCCACAAAGAGAATGTCTGAGGATATATGCCCTGATTCAATGGCAATAGGACAGAACTCTCCTGGGAATAAGGAAACTTCTGCAGCAAATAGTATTCTAGTGATCAGGAATGGATCATGTGTTCCAAATTCTAGGTATTAAAAGGTATTGGTTAAAGGTTTAAATAATATTCCTGGAAAAGCTATATGATTAATACCACTCTATAAGATTTTATCCCTCCTTTCACTATTCAGAATGTATATGGTACTAAGGAAGTTGTTGCATTTTCTGCAAATGACCAATTGGGGTGAAAAAAATAGATTAGTTTTCAAGCCAGTGAAGAGAAATGGGCATATGCCAAGGATGCCATGTTAAACACATCATCCTTAAGGTGGGATGAATTCCTTTCTGTCAAAGCCACTTACTTTACATTGACTAAAACCAATGTCTGCATGACCTCCTCTAAGTAAGATGGAATGTTATTGAAGCCAAGTAATTTCTCCTTTAGCTTTTGCTCCGTATTTCCTGAATGCTTAATTTAGGGTCTGAGATTTGAGATCATGCATACAACAGTGGATTATGTGCCACTTCAAAGCCACAAAGAGTACTAACATCCTTATGCTTCTTTACTGGAGTGCAGCAACAGTGTGTTAATATTTGCAAAGCATTCAGAAACAGTAGTGATAAATGTCATAGCAAATTCCATGAGAAAACTAATAGCTCTGTCTTCAAAACAGGATATGAACACTGCAACAAATAACATCAACAGATAGTGAATAAGGAGGAGGGAAAATATTGAGTTTAGCTCATTAACTTGAAGATTTTGTGCACCGAATAAGATCAATATTCTCTGGATATAATGATTGATATGTGATTAGGTAATTAAATACTTGTATTGCAATTCCAACACATAGAGGGGCTGAATTGAGTTTCTAGTAAGCATCATTAATAACAGCTTCTGGGTGCAAGATTCTGAAACTTCAAAATAATGATTAAATATAATTTCTTCTTAGTGGATATACCATGGCAACTTGCAAACAGATTGGGAGAGAGAATGCCTTGCTAAGACAGTCCTGTTTGGGGGGAGAACATCAAAGTAACTGAAAACAAGTTCTAGGATTTCTATACAACTTTTTTCATTCATCTTTGCCAAATTTATTTTAATTTTTTTTTGGATCTGTGGTTCAGGTTTACTTCCTGTTTGTTTTATTTATATTCTCTTGATCCTAGCCTAGGAATTCTGATTGTTTCTATTTGTTATGAATTAAAGCAAAATGACATTGCAAAGACAGTCACATTTCTGTTTTTCAGTCTGTCTGTTAAAGCCATCACCAGAAAATAGTATTTTTGACCAAACATCCATTAAAATAAAGGCATATTTGTTTGACATTTCCTCATATATTTCAACACTCACTGTTTAATGTCTATTTATAAGTCTCATGGATTGCAGACTGAAACACTTCCACAAAGACAAACTTGGCTCAATTTGTATGCTAGTCTAACTGGCAAGAAACAACAACAGTGTTCAGGACTGACTCTCTTTCACTCTCTGACTATTCCTCTTTGGAGAAAAAGCTGCTGTGAAAAGTGAACCAATGCACACAGTCATTGAGAAAT
Source organism: Zonotrichia albicollis (assembly GCF_047830755.1). Classification (NCBI taxonomy): domain Eukaryota; kingdom Metazoa; phylum Chordata; class Aves; order Passeriformes; family Passerellidae; genus Zonotrichia; species Zonotrichia albicollis. Next base: position 76,061,988 of record NC_133820.1, read on the forward strand.
CTGGAAGTGCTGTCATTGGAAGTGACAAAATGGCTAGCTTAGTGAGGATTTGCTTTGAATGCACGGCTTCAGAATTATTTACTAATTAAAAATGTTTTACCATGGAAAAACCCTTTGAGGTTTGCCTCTTGTTTCCTAGGGTGCGGGAGCGTGAAATCATGGATGAATGAGCTATAGCACCATAATTTGCTTCTGTCAGTTTAAATGAAAAGGTCTGAAATGAACTGGTGAAATTAGTTCACAACATTTTTACCCACCAGTAAAGGCAATTTGCTTTTATGATAACCTGTAACCGCATACCCACCTTTCACAAACTTCTAATCTTACAGCAGGCAGAAGAATTATGTGTCCTATATGCTATTCCATGCCCTCTTTACACTGGGGTAGTGAAGATGCCAATTGGCATTGAATTGTCAACATTCATCATTGAGAATATGTTGTTTGCATCTAAGGTCAAAATTTACCTGTGCACAGAGAGAGCTCCTACTCTCCAATTTATCTCTTCACACACGCAAAGTAAACTGGGGCTGTTTTACTCTGATGTTTACTGTTCTGATACAAATAGCAGCTAGAAAGAAAGACCTTAACTATTGGGGTGGAAGAAAGAAAGGACATTTGCCAGCAATAATAGATATATACATGTGCCAAAAGAGGACTAGTGTGACTCTTACTAACAGAAGAATAAAGTCACTCAGCTGTGAAATGACTCATAATTAGGAAGACCTCATTCAAAACCCAGTTACAGCAAGATACTAGATAAGCAAATCAAAATCATCACTTCAGTTCTTTAAAGACAGATAGCATGCAGTATCCATCTGTTAAGCAATGCCACCTGTTCTATCAACTCATTACATCGTCTAGAGTATTAAGCAGGAAAGTCAATTAAGTCAATCCATGTGCAAGAGGACCTTCATGGAGGCTGAGCAATTGTTCTCTGCTACCCCCTATCTCATCCCAGGAAGGAGGAAACAGGATAACTCCAAATGATTTCATCAGTCCCCTGTCAGAGTCCATCTCCACCCCTTGATTAATAATATAGGAAGCACTGAAAAAAATACACAGTCAATATAAAAATTGGGTTGTCTTTTATTGCCAACACAAGGTTTTTATTAACCATTCACACCCAGAAAGAAATTTAATGAAGTTTTTCATTGTGTTCCTCTGAGGGAAGGTTAAAATTTATGTGCCTAAGCCCATCATCACCTCAAAATGCTCAGCTTACCAGTACACGTTATTTCATCTAAAGCCTAATATCAAATTGCACTTATGACCTGTGGTTGCCAATCTACGCACATTTACACAAAATAAAATGTGCTTGCCATATACCCCTGCTTACACAAAATACTCATAAAAGTGCATAAAGAATCTAAACTCCGTGATACAGATACTACTTTTATAGCTCAAAATTACTATCTTCATATTGTTTTAACCCTTTGCTTGCAGCAAGCAATCACAAAAAGAAAACATAATGTGCTGTCTTGGCAGGAAATGGCAAAGGACTGTTAGTAAATGTAAAATCAGAAAATTCTTCAGGAAAATTCTGACATTTCTATCACATCTTAGAGAATACCTCACTAAGGTTTAATTCTTACAAATATAGGTGGGATTGGATATAAAGGTCACACACAGCCCAAAATCTCTTCAGTAAGGACACTCTTAAGTGACATAATACTGACATAAAAAGTGAATCCCAAAAGCACAGCTGAGAAGTGATTTTTGTATCCTGACACCTGCTAAATACAAAGAGTGAAAAAAAAAAAAAAACACCAAAAACGACCCCCTTCTCATCACCAGAAAAGCTGACAAGGAAATCACTCTTCCAGGAACTAAGAGGCAGTGTGCCAAGCAACGTAACCTCTGCAAGAATGACTTATCATATTGATGGTGTTTGATTAGGGAGGGTTGTAGTTACCTTAGTTAGCTTGACGCTTTTAAATTTAAATCTTTAAATCTTCTGATTTATATTTAGTAAAACTAAAAAGAAAGAGATGATTTAATGTGTCCTTCAATGCTGTTCATTTTCTTTAGCTGGATGAGATTTCTCTATATATAGGCACAATCTTTCCCTATCTGCACTCTGTTCACTTACATAATAACAGAAGTCAACATTTACTTTAATGTATAGGTAAAAATATGGTTTAGTCCCCTTAATTTTCATTTGCAAGTTTATGTACATTTTTTCTTCCTTTTTTGGATAATGACAAATACAAATTGTGATGAATTTAATAGGAAGGAAAAAAACCCTAAAAAGAAAAACAAACAAACAAAAAACCCCAAACCCAACACTACCAAGTCCCCCACCTTTCATTGTAATGTCATTCCTTCAATAGAATATTTGTAACATTTCCCCATGTTTATTAGGAGAGCTGCTCTGTACCATCCAGGCCAATTTCATGTTACTCTTACAATTATCCATTTCTAATACAACCAAAAATTCAAATTTCAGCTGACCTGCAGAATCACCATGAAATCACAAACAACACACAGGTCCTCATCTACAAAAAAACTGGAAAGGGGGAAGCGTAACAATGATGTTCTAAAGATCAGGTTATGCACAAATCGTGAGTAAGATGAAGAGCAACATACTGCAGAATTTGCTGAGATGGTTAGAACATGCTGCAAATGACATCAAGTTTGTGGGTTCAAACCTTTATGGCCCATTCACTTGAGTTGGATTCAATGATCCTTGTGGGTCCCTTCCAATTCAGAATATTCTGTGATTCTGCTAGAAATTTTTGTCAGCCAAACATATGTTGTTGAAATCCGATCAAATTCCCAGTTTTGCCAGTTGTGAATTTATTCCATGAAGCTGCTTTTATATTTTTAGTTTCTTTGTGAGACTAAGAGATTTGCAGTCTCTCAGTCAATATGGGTGTTCAGGGTAAGTTTTGTCTTCCTGTGATGCCTTGGGAGGCTACTTAGAATAGAGGCTAGACAGTTTTAAAAGAATAAAGTAGGTATTTATTCAAGTAGATATTTATTAAAAAAGCCCTCAAAGGATACACTTTGGGCAGTAAAAGAGCCTGGCCGAGGCTACACCCAGGATGGACAATGGGTCAGACATTTTCACACTTTTATAAGTTTTGGTCCATTTACAAATTTGGGTCAATTGTCCATTTACAGCTTCAGCTTATGAAGCCCCAGCCTCTCAGATTGCTCTCCTCAATTTGATGCTGTTTACACTTTCTGGGCTTGAAGCTGCAAGGGTTCCTTGGTTCTCACTGGAAAACAATTCTTTTGTCTGACTGAACTGTGAAGAGAACTTGCTAACATTTAATATGAAGTGCAGGGTTACACACTAATGCAGTGGAGAACCTGGAAAATATGAAAGCTAAAACTTAAGGTGTCAACTGAAAGACAGAATCATAAAATCATTGAATAATTTAGTCTGAAAAAGATCTTCAAGATCATTGAGACCAAACATAAACCCAAGATTGCCAAGTCCACCACTAAACCATGTCCCCAAATGCCACAACTGCACATCTTTTAAACATCTCTTGTGCCTCCACGGCAGCCTATTCCAAGCCTTCCAGTAAAGGCTTTTTTCCTGATAGCTAATCTAAAGCTCCTCTGGTGCCACCAATGGTCATTTCGTCCTCTCCCATCACTTTTTACTTGGGAAAAAGACTGACTCCCACCTCACCACAACCTCCTTTCAGATAGACATAGGGCAATAAGGTTTCCCCTGAGACTTCTTTTCTCCAGTCTAAACAACCCCAGCTCCCTCAGATCCTTCTCCAGATTTGCTGCTTCTCTTTGGACACGCTGTTTATGTAGCTACCCGGTAGTATTTACCTGAAACTTACACTAGATATTTACTTGTCTTTGATAACATAAGTGTGTATTGGATTTTTTTGTCTTAAACAGCTTTATTTTGGCTAGCATAAAATTATTTTTTTATAATGTGGTTCTTTAGAAAATTATGGTTTCCATCTGAGGAATTCCATGCATTTAGAAATTGGGCTTGTATGTAGGAACTGACCTATAGGGAAATTATTGTGCTTTTGCATTTTTTGATTGCTTTCTCATTTTTGTTTGCAATAAAACAATGCTGTTTTAAGTAATGATTCTAGGTTCCCTTCTCTAGGTATTTATATCCAGATTTTGCCTAAATTTTATGGATTCTCTCTGTCCAACAGATTAAGAAAGCCATCTCTCATCTATATCTACAAAACTGAAATCTCCATCCATCTTCTTATCTTACACATTGATTACAGCAACATCTCGTGCTCACACTTTATAAAATGTGGTCCTGCTCCATTCATTTCCATGTTGTAATGACAATACTTTAGAATCTGAGTTCAAAAGAAAAAAAAAAAAAGGAACAACAAACCAAATCTTGTGCACAAAACTCCTCTTCCCTAAATCCCTGTCTTTGGATCTTTATAAGGTATCAGGCCCTTCTCACTGCACAAGGGCAGCAGAGCCAGCAGTGCAGTGTCCTACATCACAAGACCTACTTGCTGAGTAAATCTTCCAAGCAATAGCAAGAGCAGTCATGCTGCTCAGGGAAGGAGAGGGCAGGGGGAAAGGATGACAACAGCTGGAGTGAAATGCAATGCGGGTGCCTCTGCACATATTTCAGGAGCTAGATATGGTTGTCAGCTATCTTTATTTTGCCTGTACACATCTGAGTGGCAGCTTTTTCCTGTCTGAAATATCAATACAAAAAGCAGGTCTACTTCCACACAAAACGTATTCCACCTCTGATGCATTTTCTAATTAGCTTCTATTCTGCAGTAGCTTTTCAGTGGAGCCTGAACTGCCAGCCTGCTGTGACTGAAACACACCTATAATGAAGGACATGAAACCCTTCTCTCAAGCATCTTTTTTCACTGGTACGTACAGGATGCAGGATAATACCGAAATGGGTTTAGATCCTTCCAGAAACCCACATATATTGTGTTTATCAGAAATTTCTCAGCTCAGTGGTCATAATGAACTCAGTTCCTTACTTCAGAATCACTGATTTTTTTCAAGAGAATCTGTTAGCTGAACCAAGCCAAAAGGCTCTGACAAAGAATCAATGTCCTCTGTACCTAACAGTTTTTGTTCCTTTGATAAGAGTGTGAGATTTTCATTTAGGCGAATCCCATTCTTGAAATACTAAGCATTTAACATGCTTCCTTTAAGTATGAGTTTACTTTTCAACAAATCTTTTTTTTTTTTTTTTTTTTTTTTTTTTTTCCCAAAACATGCCAGTTAATAAATGAGTTTAAGCTGTTTCAGATTCCTTCACTGCTGCTCCTCTCTGCCATACAGAGGCAGGCTGAATCTCTTCATAGCACTGGGATGATCATAGTCAGTCCTGTTCTCAGGCTGCAGCCAAGCAGAAGGTTTTGTTCAGCATTTATCACTGTGATCTGTGACACTGGCTCTAGCTTTATCATATTTCAGAAGTCTATGTAGTTTCATATGGTTTAAGGTGAGAGGGGTCTATTAGATCATCTGCTCTGACCTCCCATATATCATAAACCATTAAGCTTCAACCACAAGCTCTTAAATTAAGCCCAAAGACTTTAGTTAGCACTTTGGTTCTCAGAAGACTAAGCTTTTTGCCAAAGGCAGACAGAAAATGAGAAAAACAGATGCTACTAATCCAAACTCTTCTGCAATGGAGGACAATTGATTAAGTGAGATAAGTGATTTATACACACCTCCAGTGTTAAGGCATTTACTGTAGGGACTAAAATTTGTGAATCATGAATTTAATACCCTGCTCTGCTTTCTGACTTCAGATCAGCCTCTTCCCCTTTCTTTGCCACAGGTTCTAATTGCTCAAATAGTTGTAATTAAAATCTCCTTTCTCAAAGCTTGTTATTACAATGTTCCTGAGATGGAGTTATTAAGTACTTATATAAGCCTCTTTTCTTTTGGTAAGTAATACTTAGCTAGGAAAAGTCTGAGTAGAATGCTTCAGTGCAGCATTCCTGTTTGCTCTTCTATTTCCTAATTCAAATCCTCTGCTGGCTTCCACAGGGCTACAAGGTATTAAGGGCACAGTCCTCTGGTCTGCACCCTGCCAACACCTCAGGTTTTAGCTTTTATATTTTTCAGATTCTGTACTGCTTTACTGTGTAGTTCTGATATTCATATTAGAGCATGGCAAGCTCTCTTCACAGAGTAAAGAGACAAAACAATTCCTTTCCTCACTTGGGACCAAGGACAATCGATCCAAATCTCAGGCCCAAGAGCATAAATAAGAAGAAGAAAGAAGAGAGAAAAACAAGAAGGATGGGACTTCATAAACTAAAGCTATAACTGGACAATTAACTCCAATATGCAAACAGAGCAGAATTTATAAAAGTGAGAGACTCCCATGACCAGTCATGCATTTTGTGACCATTTTGGTTCATCTTGGGTGTAGCCCTGGCTGGGCTCTTGTACTGCCCAAGGTGTATCCACTGAGGCCTTTTAATAAATATCTACTTTATTCTTTAACTACATCTTGCCTCTGTTCTTGGTCAGCCTTCACAAGGAATCACTGCCTTTACTGTCTGCAAATGATGCATTTCACCGAAAAATTAGGTGATTCATTCATTCACTCTAAATTAAAACCCCATAGGAAGGGGAAGAAAAATGCAGGTAGGAGATTGTTATTGGATTACTGATTTATAAGAGCAATTCAAGGTTACCAGCACAATTTCACCTACTAGCAATCCATGCTGAAGAAAAAAGCTGGCACAAACTCAAAGTGCTGTTCTGCATACACCTTTGTTACAAAATGGCAGTCTAATTCTACAAGTAATTTTTGAAAATGTATATTAAACATACTTTCTACTGGAACAGTGAAACAGCGCACAGAGTGTTGTAATTTTGCTGAAATTTTGTTTCAAAGAAGCAAAAAACTGATGATGATGACTGTCTTTAATCCTTTCTTCTGAAATTACTATTCAGAGAATTGAAAGAGATCTACTAGGTTAGCAAATCCCAAACCATGCTGTCACAGGCAGACATGAACTGTCATCCTGTTCATTTTCTATTTATATTATTCTGTGTATTACAGTACAAAATAGAATTTAAATAAAAGTGATTAAACTGAAATATTTTTTTTTTAAATCCCTTCATATGAATTTTCAGATTTAGCTCCAATTCAGAAGGAAAAGACATTTCAAAAGCTTGAGATCATTCATGAAAAAAAAAGAGCCTTCAAAAAACCCTAATGAAAAGGCTTCTTATAAATGGCAGCCTTCTTGTAACATTTTTTCCACTGCTCCAAATATTCTTTCAAGTAAATCTGACAGGGCAGCAAACAGGAAAAAGAATTGGTAGCAAATAGTAAGTGCAGCTCCCACTGTTCATCTGAGAAGAGAAACCAGCAGAGAAACAGTGTGTAAGTCTGGTACGAGCACTGCAATAAAAGCACAAAAGGCAGCTCAGCAGGGTATGGACCATCTCCATTCATGCCTAGGTTAGTTCCATGCAGAAATCCTTGCACAAGGGAGTCAGAACACACTCCCTTCTCTATGTCCACACTGTGCATCTCACAGTTTCTGCATGCCACACATTTCAGACTACAAGCTGTTCTTTTACGCTAAATTGCAACTCCACCATACAGACCTGTGCAAAAAACCCACTGAATTTACTATCAACCAAACCTGCTTTTAAGCCACAGGGGGTAGCATGTTTAATGGATGCCAAAGCTTCTAAGATGTGGCATTCAAAGCACTCACATCTGCAGGAAATATACAGCAATTTTGTTTTCCTTTTTTCTTTTATTCCTTTTTTCTTTTTTTCTTTCTTTCTTCATTTTATCTTTCTATTTGTATCATCGTGCAACATTGCTGAGAAAAATATTGTTAAAGTAATGGGTAATGAATACAGAGGAAAATGAGCAGGTGTAAAACCTACTTTGTTTTTTGGTGCATGAAAATTTTTGTATGAATAGAATGGTTTATGTATTTTTCTTTGGAAATAATTCTGAATTGTATGATTTAGGAATGAACTTTTGATAAAAAAAGAAGCATAACTGGAATATATATAAACAGCTTGGACAATATTGCTTTTGGATTAGATTTGAACTCTACTTTGAAAAGAGGAGTAATTATCAAATTGTTTGACACAGAAATCAAACACAGAAAATACTGTATGCCCCTGCGATCACAGAGTCAAAGTATTCTGGTTTTTTGTTTGGTTGTTTTATTTTTTCCTTTAACACTGTGCTTAAATTCTGAAGCTCCTGGATATTGAAGATGAGAATTACACACCATGAGACACTTTTGTGTCAGTGTTAAACTAACACATCTAAATCTATTTTGCTTCCCAAAGTAGTTTGCAATAAGTAACTTTGTCTTCAATTATAAATTCATATGAGAATCTCATTTTACATTTTATTCTTCAACAGAAGAGATGAAATCAGTTAGAAAATACTTGATAGCAGATTTTTACTGCAATAGTAAATCATACCTCTACTATAAAAGTTGAGAGAAGCATTATGTGAGGTTGTGTTACACTCCAGGATTTTATAGCCTTGAAAAGAATCAGCAATAAATTTGAATAAGGCTGAGAAGGAAAGCAGCTGGAGATGCAAAAGAGAAGTGACACCTTTATACTGTACTTCTATTTACCATTTATCTGTCATTTTTTATCTCCACATCTCGAGATTAGAAATCTCTTTTTGCATAGATAAAATGTCAGTGACAACTTTCTATTTTAACATCTTAGGCTGTCGATGACACTTTGTTTTAATAACTTTCAAAGAACTTCTGATTATTCTGTTTCTTTCTTGGTAGAATGAGAAATACAGAAGGGAAAATGGTTGCAGATGAAATACTTTAGACCCATTTCCTTTTAGTATTTAAAACTATTGCAGGTTAAAAGAGTAATAAACACCTTGATATTTGCTACAAATTCTCTAAATTAAAATGGGTTACTTCAATTACAATATTTATGTATAAAATAGAATGGATACCTTATATGCATCCATGTTTTAGCTGTTGCAAATTCCACTCTTATTATTATAAGAAATATAGAAACTAAAATCTGAGGATAACAAAATTTTTGATTTTGACTATTGTTTTGTTTTTCAGGGGGTGAGGTAGTTGCAAGAGCTTTGAGATAATGTTAGTAAACAATTTTAAAATATAATCCTTAGCCAAACTATAGGCCTAATCCCCTTCTCAGTAGTTCCAGAGCTAGCATGGACTTTAATAACACATTTAGATAACTTATGTAGTTAAGAGTCTGTAAATGCTTTGTTTTTTCTCCTAAATTTCTAATTTCACAGACTTCTAAGCTAAAGATATTCTCACAAATGCATCTGTGGGTGTTTGTAGAGAACTAGAAATTTCATTACATAATATATAGCCTTTCTTTTACACTTCCCACTGAATTAAGAGACTTTAGAAACTAAATTTCAAAAAGTTGTTGCAAGAAATTTATTGCCATTTTAAAATTACTGCAGCAAAAACAACTTTTTATCACTTTTTTCATCATTTTTGGTGAGAAAATATTCCCCATTACTTATGAATTAAAAAATCCCAAATTTGCAAACATTTTCTAAGCCATATTTGCTGTCCATTTAGGACTGCTATATACAAGCATATCCCATTACTGTTTCTCCTGTTACAATTCAATATTATAAGGAAATGGAAAAGGTGGACAGTATTTTGTGTAGTTTTCTAGTAGGTTTAACATTCAGAATCTTTTTAGGGCTATACCTTGAGACATTTTCACCTCCTTTATAAAGAAAATATATTTTAAGATGTTGATTAGGAAAATAAATTGTCTCAGCCGGAAGTGATGAAAAGAAAATTATCTTTTGCCCTTTATGAATTTGAAAATACTGAATGTCAATTCCATGTGGCTTATTCCAAGCAATTTTAAACTTGAATAAATAGTGAATGCTGTGCACAGGAAATGAGAACACTTTCCATGCTCAACCAACCCCTAGCGTGCACCTGTTACCCTAACTGGTTTAACAGAGATGACATTAATATAACTGTAACTTCAACATCAGCCACAGTTCAGGGAGGTTGTTTGTAGGTAATACACTTTCCCAACACTAGAAAAATCCCAAAAGTGTCCTTCAAAGCCTTCTTAACCAAACATTAAATCATTACAAATTATTAAAGTATATGCTTTGATTTACTTTAAAAAAAAATTCTAATTACATCTATAAAGCTTTCATTTTCCACTTCTGATAATAATCTGGCCTAAAATATACTTGACAAAATACTTCACAGTTTCATACATTATATCTGTGTCTGCACAGCAGTTGCATATTTACATGTCTTTTTAAACATGGATAGACCCCACCTCAGAAATCTGCACTAAGATTTTATATTACACAAAATATTTATAAATATCTGTATTTATGTCTCATTATCCAGGGAATCTACTGAGATTACTGTCTGGGATTCTGAAAAAAGGGGTGTTTGCATGTGTGTTCTTCTTTTCATATTTCCACACATCCATAGAATGCTACCAAAATAAAATACATAGAAAGTAACAGAGTAACAGCCTGCATAATTTTAACCCTCATCTAGAAATATATTTTCAGTTGAATTTGCTTATAATAACGTTGTTTTAAATTAGGTTATTCAACATCATCTACCTTCACACAGCAGTTCAAAAAATAAGGGATTCAGTAAACTTGAAGTGACAAACACAAAAATCTGTTCATGAAGGAAATTGACGTGACATGGCACTCAATCAGTTACTCTAAAGCTTTATTCCCAGCCCCTCACTTCTGCATTATATAATTTCTCATTATCAAAATGAACCATTATCATCAATATGTTTGGTAATTTATGAAGTAAAACAATGTGGCTGTATGGGAACATTCCTAAAGAAGCCTTAAAAAGTATTATCAGGTTAATATAAGGACAGAAAAAAAAATATAACATCTGTTTTTTCTTTGCTTTCCTTTTCTTTAGCCAAATAGCTGCTGCTTGCTCAAGTCTGGTCAGAGATCATTAAAAGCAGTCCTCACTTAAGAATTTCAGATTTCTTGCCTCAGTATAGAGACAGATTGATTTTTTTGAGCAATTCATGAACTCCTATAACTAAGTATCGCTGTCTTGGGGATGAGTCACAATGTAGAGGGGCTGCTTTCCATTCTTATACCTTAAATGAGGGGCAAAATTTCATATATTTGACCACTGGCAAACAATGTGAAACTCAGCAAACAATAGTTATTAAAATTAAGGATGTGATCTTAGCTCATTGTGCAAACCTAGTTCAATGTAACTGATATACATTGTCAAAAATTAATGAAAAAAAAAGTTTATGATGTGATTGTATTTAGATACAAATATATCTAAAATGGGTCAGGGTAAGCAGCCTATCGACATGCCTATATCTTTCTGCTTCATCAGACAATTATAAGGTGTCTGATTTTTCAGACAGTTGAATCTATTAAAGTCTAGCTCTCTGCCAACAGGGCTCTTGGCATGCATCCACATGATGTAATTTTATAGATAACTGGATTTTTCCTGTGATTGGTATTTTTAAAAAATCAAATTTACTAATACAGATTAAAAAAAAGGTGAAAATAACCATTTTATATTGAATGCTCCATTTATAAGTTTGACATCTAACTGAACCAGTGTTTCAAATGACTGTAGAATGTCAAGAAAAAGATTTTTTTCAATCCTGAGGAAAAAAAGTTTGCGAGCTGTCAATCTTCTGTTTTTAATAGCAAATCCTGAATGTTCTAAATTAGTTTATGCATTTTTGCGACCACCTGTCTGCTGTTACTGTCAAAACTCAGGTCCTCTGAGTTTTCAGGAGTCTTAGCTGTGACACTGTAAAGTTTTAACTCTTTCAGCAAGTGAGTGAGGAATACCTGTACATGGACTTCTAATAAAGTGCCTTTTTGATTAAAAGATTAAAAAAAACCCCAAACAACTGAAAGATAGGGTGGCAGGGTAACATGGGTCTCTGGTGAGGAGCTGAAGTTAGCTTTGCTTTCAGCTGAGCTCTTTGGCGATCCTCAGACACAGCTGTCAAAGTTTAGAGAATTGCGTGATCAATGTATTTCAGTCTTAAAATTTAAAATCAGATGTTTAAGTTGAAATTAGACATCCTAGATAACTTAACCCTTAACTTTTAATAACCCTTAACTTTTAATAACCCTTAACTTTTTATTCAGAGGCACAAATAGTTACAGAGAAAAACAGGCATCTGCAGATTACAGAACAGTAAATCTACTTTATTTCCTTTGGCCACAAAAAGATGAGCGTTCTAAGATGTGGGACTTGGGTGTTTTAAATCAGGTAGAATAAATCTTTTTCCTAAGAAGCAAATTCAACTTGCTGACCTTTTCAAACCACTTGCTGGCTGAGGACTTGAAGCAGTGGTGCCAGCAGTGAAAAAGCAGCAGTGAAAAGCATATCTGCTGCTTTAGATTAAAAATCACTTAATTCAAATGCATTTAATTCTACATTATGTTAACATTAATTTGAATTTAAATTAAATTCCTAACATCTGATGCTTATTTATGAAACCAGAGACATAAATTGCATGCAGAGCTATACTATGCATACAATGCACTCAGCTAAGAGAAGAACTCTTCTGACATTTATATAAAAATAGACAATATATATTTATACTAATGTCACAAAAATATAATTGCGCCCCCTAAAAGGTTCCAGCAATCTTCTGGAAATAACAGACTTTGTGTGTGAATCAAATATATACAGGTAATACCAAGATGGCCACAATCAACAACTGAAGCTTATTCCATCTTAGCAGGGGCAAAAAGCACTCCACCATTCCTGGCTCACATACCAAAAGTTCTGGAGCAGGCACAATTCTTCATCAGGCTGTGTTTTACAATTTCCAAGCCTCTTATCTCCCTCCCCTCCTTATGTCACAGGGCTAGGCCTGTGAAGAATGCTTTTTAGGTCCTTACAGCATTCTGTTATCTTCCACAGAAACACCACTTCCCAAGAAAGACAGAAAACAATGTGACTGAATATTCTTAGCATCCCCCAGATGCGAGGTCATATTGAGCAAAAAACAATTCTAAAACCAACTCTTTCTCCTGGCCGGTCTTCTATTTTCAACCCTTTCAGTCCCACATTCAGCATTCATGAATGGAAAGGATTTTTAATCCACAGCCACTATGATCAACAAAATAAGAGCATATCATAGAAGTCAGTTGAATGTGGCCATCTCTAGTTTTTAATACTGTCCTGTGAATATGCATCATTTGCCTTCTAGAGCTACAGTGCTACAAGCCAATCACAAAAATGCACAGATCAATTATCTTAACTGGGTCATTATCTTAACTGGGTTATAAGTAGTCATTACTTCAATGACTACTGTAAATCTTCAACACAGTTCTGATATTTTGTGTAAAATTCAGTTCTGGTGAGCCATTTACTACAGATACCTTACAATTTTGAATCATTCTACCATGCAACTTGAAGCACAAAAGCGAGACCTAATCTAGGAGTCTATTTAATCCAGTATATCAACTTGGGTGCCTCAATTAGCTGCTCAAAAGGAAAGCATGAACCTTCAATTTGTTGTAATGGCAACCTAGATTTATCTTATTGCAGGGCTGGATTCCTGCAGGAGGATATCATCCATGTATGATCAAGCATGCAAGTACCTGGGGATTTGGTTTTTAGAGATTTTTCTAGTCGCTTTCAATAGGGTAGAAAAGATTCTTCAGAAATTTACCACATTGCCTTTAAATATCTTTTATGAACAAACAAAACAAAATTTTAATGAGTCTTTATATAAGAGATGGATGCAAGAGATGTGGCTTTGGGTTATAGAAAGAAAATATACAGCTATGTGCATTTTTCAGTACCCTTGAGAACCAGTTATGAAGTACATCTACATACATACATCCTGAGAAGAAGACACTCAGAACACACAATGCTTTCAGGTGCTGTAGCTCTTGAAAAAACTCCTTTATTTTAAGGAGGTTTTCAGCTAAATAAATAACTGCTCTAGCCATGTTTTATCTGTGGGACACATCCATAAAATGAGACCGTACTATTAATTATAATTTCCTGTTCATTTTAATGACATTTGAAAAGCTTTTGTAGCTCACTAAATGAGCTGCTTGGACTCCTTTTCTGCCTGGTTAGTGACTAACAGCAAGTAACAGCGTACAGCAGGGATAGTCTAATTACTGTCAAAACCAAAGGTCACCTAATTCCAGGCAATGCAAATAGACTAATTATATTGTTTCTTAAGGTGTCTTCCAGACATGTGTCAATCAGCAAAAATAGAAAATGGCAGAATAAGCAGTCCTATACCAGCATAAATTCATCATATTTCTTTTTAGAATAATGCAGTAAAATGACACCACATGAAAATGGTTGATAGGGAATTTAATTACTATGCTTTATAAAGAAGGAAACCATGGGATATTAAAAAAAAACTGAAAACTCTTTCTGTGACCTTTAAGTAATTAGTGTTTCATAATTATGTACATGCAATCTGTAGTTACTTTTTTAAAAATGTCAATAATTTTCCTCCCTTGAACAAGCCACACATTACAGTTATTTTCCCTTATATTCTAAATAAGGAGACTTCTTATTGGACAAATATTTTCATAATTAATCTCAAAGGAAAGAAAACAGAAAAGCACACACATAATTAAACATTATAGAATTCTGCTTTTATGATTGAGTTTTATGTACATTATCTTTTATTTTTTATTTAACACCTATGTAAAAACTGTGCTCTCAGAGACACATATACCCGAATCAGCAAGAGATATTTCAGTGTGATTACCACATCACTTCAAACAAAAACTCGAACTAGAGCTACATTTTTAGTTTAAGACTATCAATGTTCCTGATTTGACAATTCTCTCAGAAACATCTACTCCCAGAAATAAAGAGAGATCAGTGGCAGCACGCCATACCGTTGTTGTATTATCCTACCATACAGATCATAACATAACACGGTCATTAACAAGAAAGCTGAAAAATTTAACAAATTATTTTGCAAGATTGTTGAAGGAATCAAGCATGTGAATCCTGTATATTATGTGATAATAGTACTGTCCATCACACAGCTACTATCCATCACACCAACTGAAGGTATGGCCTTATCCTGCTTCCTACGCCTGAGTAACAGACCGGCTCCTGTGGATGATCCTGACAACGTGTCAGCTCTCAGCTACTTCCTTAATTCTCCAGCATGAATTATAGCTGAAACAGCACTGATATTTCCTAATGTACTACATGTGTTTCACTTCTACCTTTCAAAGTTACTTAGCAATGCCATCATTACTTAGATGTGAGGCTTACAAAGGCTTTGAAGCTGCTGATAGGCAGCACGTATGGGTCCACGGTGCCAGCAAAGCCTGTTTCAGAGAGCTGAAAAAGGCAAAACCTGAAATGCTGAGACAGAAGCACAGAACATGAGAGGGTACAGTCCATCTTGTCTCACAGGCTGTCAAAGAAGAAGCTGAAAAGAAACCAATAACCCACCCTCTGCTTCTGATGTTCTCTTCTCTGTTGGTGATTAGGGGACTTAAAATCCAACTGATAGAAAAAAATGTTACCAGTCAGACCCACAATACCTGTGAGAATCAGAGGGTTATTTGGGTCAGGAGGAAGCTCACAGATCACTTTGTTCCGGTCCCCCAGCCATGGGCAGGGACATTTTTTTCCACTAGACCAAGCTGATCAGAACTCCAGGGATGAGGCATCTACAACTTTTCTGGACAACCTGTTCCAGAGCCTCAGCAGCCTCACAGTAAATAATTTCTTTCTAATATCTAATCTAAGCCTACTCTCTTCCAGTTTAAATTCTGTACCCCTTTTCCTAACTTGTTAGCTCAGTATGCAGCTGTCATTTAAATTTGGGGCTAGGATTTTAGAAGTGGGCTGTCTTTAAATCCTATAATCAAGAAAATTTCAGCTTTGATAGCAAGCCTATTAGACACTACAATTTTTATTTTTTGGACCACTGGGCAGTCACAAACTAGTGGCCTAGCACCAGTCTAGCCTAGACATGCTGTCAAATTACAGGGCTTAAACAGAAAGTCAGGCTTGTCACTAGCCATTGTTCTCAAAGGAGTTACACAAAACCCCACTGAATACAAGGACAAAGAGGTAATAGGAAAGCAAAATTTAAAAACTTGCAGTTACACATTATGTGTTGCTTTCTCCCACTTTTAGGACAGAGCATTTTAAAGACATGCATGGTGTGGTGTTACGTCCTACAAACTGTCTATCCAAAGTAATGTAAAGGTTTGCAGGGCCTGAGTAAATTCTTCATAACTCATGGTGTTGAGTGTCAAATTAGTGTATTTGTATTATAAGTGCAATTCCACTGATACATGGTTTTCTGTGGATGGAGGTAATTGTATCAGTTCCAATTACTGAAAAATAAATTTGCTTTTATCCACCAGTTTTCTATCCTACTTACCTAAAATTTCAGAAGAAGCAGAAGCAGGCTTTCATGTGGTGAAGTGTCCACTACAGTGTCTAAATGAATAATTTACTATCTAAATTGACTGCACCGATCATCTAAATTTAGAGATATCAGACTTTTAACAGATGGTACACTACAGACAATAACTCTTGGTCAAAAGTGCTTCTAGAATATGCAATTTGCTATGGTAAACTGGTCCATCAAATCAATCTGGCATTTTGCCTCTGGGGAAGGGTAGTATTAAATCCTCTATAGAAAGATAAACTTCTCCCATAATACACTTGGTAACCTGTGCAATGCTATACCTTCTTGACTCAAAACAAGAAAAAAATCGGTATGCTTTCAGGTAAGTAGAATTTGTTATGGTATCAGCTGGAAGGTAGCCAATATCCAAATAAATTATATTTTATATGAAGGGTATGACCTTAAGATCCTCTAATCTTATTGACATAAGTGGAAGCTCTCTACACACACAGTATTTTCAGGAGTAGACAACAAATTGGCATGCAGTTTAACAGCTAGGATACAGAAAGGAAATGAAAAGAAACGGAAAGTATGCATGCTTTCTATTTTAGGTTAATGCACTTCTAAAGACAGGAAATATTGTGGTTATTTGACTTCCTGTATATTATAGATACTACACTTCAATTATTTCTGTTTCAAATTCAATATTTTTTGCTTGACATAGACCATAACTTTAAAGGAAGAAAATGAATAAAGGTCATATTTTTATTTCCAGTGACAGAAAAATCTATCAATTGCATCAGAAAATAGTTTCCAGGATTAGTTAAAATATCCACCTTATTTTTAGTTTAATTTGGTCTATATTCTGCTTTTAGCCATTACATGTCAACATTTTCCTGCCTACAGACTTAATAGAACAGCATTAACAAATTCTTGTTCTCGGTATAGGTATTTATAGCTTCTAATCAAATATCTAAGTCTACTTTTCTTTTCTTTCTTTAGACTAAGCTCAGCTTTTTACTGCAAAGCACGTGTTCCAGTTCTTTCAATCATTTCTTCGTGCTCCTTTGACATTTTCTGTTTTGCTTTCCTAACCGATGGCACCAGAATAGGACACAATATTCATGAAATAGTCATACTAATGCCAAGAGCTGGGACAATATAATCTGCTAAGTCTTACCCAATATTTGCATAGTCACATCTTTAAAAACCTTTCATTTTTGTGAGCTCACATTCCATTGTTTATCCAGTATTATTCTCTCCAAATTTTTTTTCACTTTGTGAAAGTGACTGCTTTCCTGAAGCAGAAGTTTTCTATTTGTAAATACAGTCCAACTTCCCAGGATCGTACAGCCCTCACAGTGGAATTCACACCAGTTTACCAAGTTTTATCAGAATTAGCTGATTATGTCCTTGCTACCAACCACTGACCAAATTACGTGGCACCAGAAAACTGAAGCATTACGGATACGATAAACATTATGATTTAATTCTTCAATATGCAAAGTTGCAAAGAAACAAAAACCAATGTCCCTCATGTAGCACCAATGCTCTCTAGGTTAATTTTATTCAAGCTCGAAAGTTTACTTTGTGCTTTATTTTTATATTCAAATATGAAGCCGTTTGGTCATGCTATTCATACTTGATGCTGGGGAAAGTGCTACAAGGTCAGAAAAATCAATAAAATAAATTAAATAACTGATATCACATTACGTTTTATCTCCAGTAAGTTATTACATCAGTAATGCAGTAATGTTACAAGGAGCTCAACAAGATCATCCAGAATGATATTAAGCCCTGCTTGATGCCAAGCAAAAATACAGTTAAATAAGACCTGATGCTCCTTAATCAGCTTTGTGGATTTCTAAACTCCCTATAAATATCCCAGGTGCTGTATGCACTATTAAATCAAAATAAAATATGCAATAGTTTGCAAACCTGGACTACACTTTCCCAAAATTTCCATTTAGCTGCAGTGATAGCAGGAATCTGCTATACATTTTTAACTTGTCCTTTTCTGGAAAGTTTAGTAAAAGAGCATCCCACTTTGCTTGTTCACTTTGACAATCTATCCTTAACAGGAAGAAAATACAAAGAATTGCTGGGATAGAGCTAATTTTGATTTGCAAGATTTCTTTTCCCCCTTTACCCAGATTGAGTACCTATTGTTTACCTCTCTTGTAAGGAACACCTGGCAGCAATAGTTGATAACAAACCCTACTAGCACTGTATTTTGACAATTGGAAACAATAGCAAAAGCTTTGCTATTCTATGCTGTTTTGAAGCAAAATTCATGTAATTATAATCTGTAAAAGAAAAACAAAACAAACAAAAAAAATACAAAAACCACCACAAAAATAAAAAACCCTTCCAAACAAACAAAAAAACCTTCTCATTATTAACAAGGTGGCCACAGAAATTTAATAAAGTGACCACAGAAATCATGCCAGGGATGCAGGAGACTGGATGCTGCATTCTTTACCACCTATGTTAAAATGTCACGTCCTGTCAATACACACTGGTAACAGCTGCCCCTCTCTACTTGAGAGACATCTGAGTTTCTTCATGATGTAAAATGGCCTCACACATAATATAGGCATGGATTGATTGAGTTTATAAAGCATACTAAGTTTATTAAGCAAACTAGGCTCATGCCAGCTAGGTGCTCGGGAAACTGGCTGTGGTTCGTACATCCTGAGTCACCTAAGCAGAGCAAACAACCTGTTGTAGATTCCAAAAATAAAGCAGATAGATTAAATTAAATCTATGGCAATTAACAAAGTGATAAAAAGGGGGAAAAATATTTGCATTTAAAAGGAAGGGTTGATCTAAGATCAGAATCTGAATATACTAATTAGTATTGTTCATATAGCATGTTATTAAGGGATCTTAAAATGTAATGTTTGAAAATGAATAGGTATTTTAAAATTCACTGTCTTTGAAACCAAGGGGAATTATTTCCAGAAAAATAGTTCTACTTTAATATACAAAACTTACAACTACACAAGGACTTGTGGAAGACTTTCAGATCAGAAGAATATGTAGGAGAAATTTCTTCTTCTTCTGAATTTTTCATATCTTACTTGGGATCTCCAGGACTGTATAATACAATTCTTGATGCTTTCTCAAAGAAACAATGACAATAACAATGCCAAGTGAGTGGAGTTTTGAATAGAGCTGGCTTCATTATAGGTGAACTGAAGGATACTGAGCAGTGTTGCTCCCTTCTGAGTGTGCTCTTACATGACCTTGTAACACAGAAAATTAAGAGGATAAACTCTTAATGCATAATTATATTTCTGTGCTATAATATGCTATCATAATTTAGCATTTGCAAACATATCTTTAGGAAGTAGCTATCTGGCTGCTAATATATAACCCTACATTGGGTCTCACACTAAATCAACCTGGAAACATTCTGTTATAGAAAGGTGCTATTCTGCTTGATATGCTTTGTATCCCTTTATGAGCATTTGACATCTGCTCTCCAAATCTGCTCTGGCTGCCTGTTGTTTTTCAAGTGGAGTTTGAAGTGCTGTTTTTGACCTATAAAGCTCAAAATGACTTGAAGCTTGCTTTTTTGAGAGACTGAGTCACTCCCCATGAGTTAAGATTACAGACACCACTGAAGCACCTTTGAGTAAAAGATAGGGAAATAATGACAAGGTATATGAGTGCTCTTTCACTGCAGAATTCACTTCCACACCTATCTGAAGTGATCTAAATTTGTTAATCTTTAAAAAGTACCAAAGTCCCACCCATCTATACAGACATGTAGGAGCAATTGCTGTCATGAGGACTGAAACGGGGAAGGGAAGGCTTTCTGTGTACTGTGTTCTGTGGCCAGGGAACGACTGCTGCCTACTGACTAATGTTCCTGTCCATTGTGAATGGCATTTTAATTTGTCAAGAGCACCAATAGGTCAAAAAAGATATCTGAAGGTGTTCTAAAGACAACATACAGCCTTTTAACACCTTATGTACAGAGGTGGAAGAATCAGAAATAGCTCCATGCAGGAAAGTGAGCCTAACAATCCACTTCCAGCCCACAAAACCAAAACACCCCAACAAACAAACAAATTAAAAAACCAAAACATAAACCTACATTCATTTGCTATGAATTAAAGTATGAAATAAAGTGAGGAAGAGACAAATGTTATGCTGAATGATTCTACAAAGAGATGACAATTCCTACATTATTAGAAGTCAGGACGTATAAAGATATTTACTTATAGATTAACTCCTTTCATTCTTGTAATGGAAAGACATTTCAAACCAATGCTGGTTTGAGAGCTGCTTAGCATGTTGATTCATACTGCCTGCCCTGCCCCAGCACCTCCATTAGCAGTACCACTTTCACTCCCCAGGAAAAGGAAAAAAACAACCACCCAACAGACATCAACACCCCTGTCACCTGTAGGTGACTAGAAAAGACTTCTACAGCCCTCTAGTGTTGCCAGACTACAGACCCTGGGTTTAAATGCTATTTTTTTGCCCCACACTCTGAAGGAAACCCTTCAGACTTCTCCACTGCTGGACATACCCACTACACCACTGAGATCCCACTGCTGGCAGAGTGAGTTACACTATTCTCACAGTCAGGTCACACAAGGGACATGACACCAAAAGCATAGGACCGACCTTTGCAAATAAAAGCGTATTTGCAGAAAGAAATAGGAAGAAAAATTAATATCATACATCCAGGTTAATTTGCTGTGTACATATTTAAAGAGCTGACTGGAGAGTTTGCTGTGCCTGCTTGCGGGCCCTCAGCAGCACTGATGCCTCGTTTCTCCTTTTTCTCCCTCCCTGCCTCTTTCCCAGTGAGATCCCGTTGACAGAGCCTACGGCTATACTCTCAGAAATCATATAAAACCTGACAGTGCCAAAATTTCAACCGCAAAAAGGTGTTTTAAGGTGTTGCCTTTCAAATCTAATTTTCCCGGACAGCTGTGTCGCGCTGGCAGCGCGGCTCCCGGCTGCCCACGGGCTGCAGATGGAGCTGTTGACAAAACAGTTCAGGAGCGCCGCAGCGGAGCGGGTCCGGATGGAGCGGGATCGGATGGAGCGGGACCGGGCAGAGCGGGACCGGCTGAAGCGGGTCCAGTTGGAACAAGTCCGGCAGGAGCGGGACCGGCTGGATCGGGTCCGGCCGGAGCGGATCTGGCGCTCGGAGCCGCAGCTCGCTCCTGCAGCCGCCCTGCTCCGGCAGGACGTGTGCTGCTGTCATTAATATTGCTGTGCCATTTGTTGCTGTTGCTTCCAAGTGTCTCTGCGCAGCTGAAAGAGTATTGTAGCAAACCTCCTAACCTCGGAAAGGCAGCGCAAGGCTCCCTAGCTAACCTTCAAGATGTCCTTAAGCTATGAACATAAAAGCACGTTAACTACTCTGGACTAAGGTTATTTTTAAGGGGCTAAAATCTCAAATCAGAAATACGAGACATAGAGAGGGAGCTATAAATATCAATGCTATAAACATAAACATCAATGCTTCTGTTATCAGAACTAACTTCTTTTGGAAAAGAACTTTTGTGCTCAAAAAACCCCAAGCATAGCTGGTTTTTACTACAAGGATGTGCTACACATTCCCATTAAGATTGTATTTAGGAAGTAAATGTGCATCAGAACATGAAATGTGCGAGTGGTATTGATAGGAAAGGTGTAACAAGATCAAATTCACACTGTTTAACTGTATATTGCCACTTATTACAGCTGTACACATAGCGCTGTGAAGAGTGACTGCTGTAGCACAACAGTTTATTTTGCACTTGAAATTTCTGATAAATATTGCCTGGAGATCTCTGCAGGGAACTAACAGAATCCCAGCTGTTATATTTACTGGCAAGGAAGTTAATTCAACCTTCCTTTGGACAATTCAAATTAAAGCACTGGGTCATAATTATGCATCAAGCAGGAATGATGACACAGATGATCTTTGTGTTCTCATGCAATTGAAAAAGGCTATGTTGTAATTAGCGTTGCAAGCATGATAAAGTGTTGCTGCAGCTTTGAAACTCCTCATACTTTAGTTTGAGCAGAAAAGTGCAAAGAATAAGTAATTGCCTAATCTGAATCAAAGGTTTGAATTAAAATTCCCAAGTCTGGAGATTAAGCTGGATTTCCTTATTTCATTAGCTACAATGCTGAAAATATGCAGTCAAATTCTATTCCCATTTACTGTAAGGTTTTTTCAGTATATGCGAGAAAGTGTGGTCTATTAAAATTCCTGTCTACTACTTCATTAAAAGCTTATGAAACCAAATTTCAAACTCATTCTGCCGCAAGATGCATATGTCAGAGTGGCACTGCCCCTTTATGATTGTTTTTTAAATTACACTCAAGTATATGATACACATTCTTCAAACAGTCTGAGCATAAGCACCATCCCCAAAAGCTAAAACTATATCACACACTGCATATGACTTTGTGAGTCAGTACAGAAAAATGTACAAAAAGGATGAATTTATAGAAACTATTTTACTAGAAAATATAGGAGTGTTAATGTCCAATAACAATCATAGTAGTAATTTATTCCTGTCTTTCTTGCATTTATTCTGTGGTACCTAAATTATATTACTGTACATGCTTGTTTTCTTGCTTGTAGCTTTGGTTGTTGTTTTTTTTTATTTTGTGGTTTTTTTTAAACTGGATGAAAAATGTTGGTCTTTGCATAGCATTAGCATTTAAATAGCCCTTTAACTATTTGGTCCTCAGACCACAGTAATCTCCTTAATGTTCCAGTTTACCAAAGTATGTGAAAAACCTCTAATATGTTTACAAACATTTAATTCCTTCATGCCTATAGAAGATTTGAATCATATCATTATAGAACAGTCTGGGTCAAAAGAGACCCTACATTTCCTCTTGTTCCAAACTTTAAGCCATAGGCAGGGACATCTTCCGCTAGACCAGGTTGCTTCAGAGCTCCATCCAGCCTGGGCTTGAACATTTTCAGCATCCACAGCTTCTCTGGGCAACCTGTTCCAGTACCCCACCACCCTCACTGTAAAGAATTTCTTCCCAATATCTTTATGAGAGGCATGCAAGTTAATGGAGGGATTTTATAATACTATGGTGCATTCCAGAATTTCTATACAGGATAAAAAAATGGAAAGTTATGAAAAGTTCTGAAATACAACACAAGAAATCTGCAAAGTACCTTACACATGCCTTGCAGGATTTTACAAGAAACCTTCAAAACAGGCACCATTCAATGTCTCATTTTTTGAAAAATCCAAAGCCAGTGGTTCTCCAAGAGAAATTTGCTGTGGAAAGGACAATACATTTACAAAATTCAAGTGTTGACTCAGCCTCTGGCCCATGATAAGTCTCTAAAATTTTTTAAAATGCAGTTTGATAAGATCTAGACACTGGAGAAAATATTGAATATATTTTCAATAGATTTCGCATAAAAGTTGAGTAAAAACTTTGGAGTCAATATTACTGTTGTCAAATAATACTTGATCAAGGTAGCCTGATTTTAAAATATGAAGATTTTTCTGTTGAATGTCTGCTCTGCTTCCTAAGTTCTTATATTCCTACTCATCACTAATTTCTGATCTCAAGAAGTCTACACCTGTATGTTAAGACTATTATGATTAACTCAGGTGGCTACAATGAATTCAGCTGTGAAGGTATAATGGTATTGTTTTAGTTTAATTAGGAAAAAATTTGACCTGGGTATATTAAAATTTGACTGCCAACGATTTACAGTTATATTTTGTGACTTGACATTTGTCTCCATATTTTCATTTATTTTATTAAAGTTACGAGATTTTTTTTTTATATAATACAAACCCTAGTTTTGACAGCTACATTCTGTGGGATGACCCATAATTAGAAAGTAATTTTTTTAAAACTCAAATAATCTAAGATAAACTAGAAATTATTATAAGACATTATTAACAGGCATAGGATATATTTGTTGTAAAAGTAATGAATATTACAATGATTGCTGATATAGTTTCCTGATAATTACACTAAATACCACTAAATAATAGCACAGCAAATAGCTAAGAAGAAGACCCACCAATTTTTGCATAATTCAGAATATATTGAGGCCTAATTCGAAAGGAACGTGTATCAAATTGAACTTGGAAAAGTCATTTGAGGTGTAAATGATACCCATTAACATGCAATGCTGGTTAAACGTGGGATGAGGATTGACAGAGTTCATAATAAGGATCCAAGGGAAATGAGGTAGCTGAGTAAGAAGCAGGTGTTCTCTGAGCCAGGAACTCAAACACACAGGTGTTTGAGAAGCATCACACTCCCTTCAGTGATCTCAAGGGCCTCACCTTTATGCGCCACTCAGAATAGCAGCATTCCTCTCAATTCCCCTATTGCACCCCCCTCCCCACCTATTTTATAGTACTATCTATAATACATATAGTGCTATGCAAAATTATTTACAAAAGGATGTCATACTGGCTATTTTTAATATTTTTCTGCTCTGGTGTGTGAAAGGCGGAAAAAAAGGGGTTTAACTGTTTTTCTAGCACATGAGAGAACACACACAATAAATTAGAAACTTCCAATAAAAAGTCAGTGAGAAGTCTAGTGTGTATGAAGTGAATCCTGTTGAATTTGGCATGAATGAAGATTATCAATTTTTTTAAGGAATTAGAGCTAATTATCCTGTGTTCCCGTTTACTGATCCAAGCCTGTATTTACGTAATCATTCTCAACTGACAAAAAGTATGCTATTTATAAATGAATCTTCAAGCAATGTAAAAGAGCATCAGCTTAATAATAAAACCCTTTCAATAAGTCAAATCATCAAGTACATGAGCAGTGAAGAGAGACTACAATGTTGAAACTATAACTTAATTTGTGAGAAGAACCATTCAACCTTGTCTTGGGGGCAGGGAGAAGGGAGAAATCTGATCTGAATTTTAAATAAAATTCTACAGTGGCAAACTACCTATTCACTCTAATTTTGTTTCTATTTCACATCTAACCCTTTTTTCTCCTGTTTATAAGAATACCAACAGAAAAATTAAACAAAACAAGATGGCAAATTTCATAGCTGTTCTAACCCTATCAATTTTAAGCTCATATAACCTCTGGTAAAGCCATGCATCGGCTCCTACTGTGCAATGGCTTTTTTTATACAGTTTGACTATGTGATGAAAGAAACTAGTTGACATGCACTTACCGTATTAAGCCCTGGCACCTGCATTGCAGACACTAATCAAAGTGCTCCTTCATAGGGGTGAAAGAATCGCCATTTGTAACGCAATAATTAGGCTGGGTAGAAGGGCCTGAAAAGTAAATCAATCTCGTCTGCTCTCTAAATCTGACACCATTCTCTAGGCAGATTGTTAACATAATGAGACAGAAGCCTACAAGAGGTCCCATAAAAGACCTATGTCTTTTTTTTTTCCCTTCTTTCTTTACACTTGCAATGTTACTAAGAGCATAATTACACACAAACCTACCCTAAGTCACTGGCATAAAAGCAGCTATTTCTAAGAAGCTCATCAAAAATAAGTTGGCAGAACAGACGGGCTATATAACACAGCAGCAGGCTGACTCAATTTGCCCAACTGGATGAAGATTATTTTAACCTATTCCCTACTAAAATTATCATGATTATGTCTGACAGGGAAAAGTAATAAGTTCCTATAATATGGCAAGAAAATAATTTTGGCGAATTAATCTGATTCTCTGTTCACACCGGGCAAATGAAGAATAATTCCACTGAAATCAATACTATTATCAAAATTGTATGAGGAAAGAATTACATCCAGTGTGATCACTGTGATTTTTAAAAAAAGAAACAGTAACAAAATAGAAAAATTAGCTTTAAAGTTTTTTAAAAGACAATTTTCATGTACAGCCTCTCAATATTCAAGACTAAAATCTTATTTAATAGAGAAAAAGAAGCAATTCCATTTTCCTTAGGAAAAAATTGCACCATCATTGATGCTCTGTAGTACCAAAAGCTTAGGAACCTTTGTTACAGATAACATCTTATGGTTGTTGTAAATAGTTATGTAAAAAATCATATAAAAATATATAACATTAAAATAAAAATTCATTATGCTGCAAGTGGTGGAATGCAGTAAGCAGATATTTGTGTAAAACAAAAAAATGATGTAAAACAAAAAAATGAACAGCAGGAATCACTCTTTTTTCATAGTCAAACACATATTAGTAATTATTTTTACTCATATACCATGATTTAATTTAATCACTCCCTCTTAGAGACTCTAACTGTGTAGCCTGGTAATGCAGTATTGTCTGTGATAAACTTTGCACTAAATCTGCAAAGCCTCTCAACTGAGGCTTGTCAGGTATGCTTTTTCTGAGTTTTCCTGGACCTGAAGCTCTGTTTTACCTGCTTGAGCTGTGGCAACGCCTCTACTTTGATAGGTGGCTATGGCTAACCTGTGTTACTATTGTGTTTCTTTGTCTGGTAGAACCATATTTTTGCACAGATAGCAGTGATGAGCAATTATTCTGCATGGAATGAGATATTTATGACTTTACCATCATGATGATGTAGAGAATTATTGGCGCAGAATGGCAACAGCAGCCTTGAGAATTGTGGATGAGATATGTGGCACTGAGGATTTCTAAATTTAACTTATCCAATATATTCAATTAAACAGCATACTTTCCAGTGATTTCAGTTTTGGGGTTTTTTTTCAGCTGCACATCATGTTGATACTTTAAAATATCCTCAAAATTCAAAATACTCCATGTGACCCACAAAGGCCAGTAAAGACCACTCAATAGTTACTAAATTCTTGAAATACAAATTTCATACATACTTCATAAGTACCTACAATTAAAAAAAAATAATCTCGTACACTTTTTAAATGTCTAGAAATTGCATTTCAAAGCAAGCTAGCAAGTTTGTCTTCTTTTACAGTTATGTCAGGAGCATGACTTCTGTGATCTGCCTGAGTGACCTCAAAATGAGATGAATTATGGTTGGTAGGCAACTACTTCTTCACGTGGATTGGGTCATTTGGCTCACATCTGAATGTCCAAACTCAGGTAAGGAAACTTAAAAAGAAAGTAATAAAGAAGCAGTGTAAGGATAACAAACTGTCTGCAACTTTTTAGTAGAGTCACAACTTTTTGGAAAGTTTATTTATACACAGGATGCATAAAACAAACTTTGCAAACAAAATTTCACACCAATTCTCTGCTTTGTCTGAATCCATTGTTCAAAGAAGGTTTTCAAAACAATTTCTTACTCTGATTCTGCTTCTTATATAATATTATACCTTCCATTCTAAACTGTTTTGTTTTCATTAATTTTGTTTTGCTGTGTTGGGGTCTTTTAGTTCAGAAATTCTGCCTAGCAAGAGAGGAAAGGATCTATTCCTGAAATGGCTGCTCAGCACATGAAAAGCTATTAACAGCACACGGAAGCTGTATGGAGTCATTCAATATGACAGGGAAAATTGAATTGAAAACTGACTTCAGTCTGAACCCTGGATAAGCACTGTTTGGCTAGGACAATGCAGATTCAGTGTCAAAACAACTGATTCATAGTCAAAACAACTGATTTGTCTATGTTAGATTAAGTTTTTAGAGCTGTAAATTGAAGAAAAAACAAAGTTTCTCCATTACAACACCATTACAAATGTTCCTCATTGCTTTAACCAGAAAAGAAACACATACAGAATTGGTTTTTATGCTACTTATGAGATTTAACAGAACACACTGTTTTAGTTATATTAAGTAACAGCAGATTTGACAGTCTATTTTTTTTTTTTTTTTTACTGGTCAAAAGAGAAATCATGTTGGGAGTATTTCCATGAAACACTAAGGGTTTTTTTCTAAAAAGTAATGTTTTGCAACAGACATGCAAAATTTTTAGAAGGCTGTATCTGTATTATATAATGTTACACAGCACTTAAAATTACATTCTAAAACTTGCAGTTTGCAGAACATGCATGTTTTATTGAATACTTCAAATGAATGCAAGATTGCCAGTTGTGCTGATCTTGTTTTCATATGATAATATGCAGAAAATAAGGCCAAAATCATCAGTATGAACAAGATTTTGACTTTTATAAGAACCCTTAACTGAATTATCAGGGGAAAAAAAAAAAGTATTTCAAGTTTATTTTTTAAGAAAGAAAATTAAAACCATTTTAATGAAAATTCATGAACATAAAAAGTCTACAAAGAAAATGGAAACCATGACTTACATCCTAGCATAGTGCATATCTCCTGTCTGAATGGTTGGCTAGGCAATTCAAGAGCAGTCAAAATCCCTTTAGAATTTAAAAACCTCATAGTTAAGGTAAAAATCTCCTCAATACCACTGAAAAACTTATCAAAATCAGCTCTGGTTTGCTGCCACCATTAAGAGTGAGGGAAGTGAATACTGGTGATTGGTGAAGCCTGATATCCAGCACAAACACCCCCACTCTGGCGTGCACACAATCTTTTGGGAGGTACAGCCAGGCTGCTTTTCAAGGTCCCACAGTTTCAAAAATAGTACAGCTACAGATATTTTGCTATTCCCCTCCTTTCACACCTACAGTTTCTGAGAGCAACAGGAGCAGGAGTTGTTTACAGTATTTTTAATTTTTTTTACTTTTTGTCCCTAGCTGCAATTCTGAGGGGGGTTCAGACAGAGATTTAAGAAAAGAACCCAACTGTGTGCATTCTAACAGCTTAAAAGAGAAAATTGCACTTCTTTTTTTGACAATCCTGATTCAGTATCTTGTTTTTTTCCCAGATAAATCTAGAGAACTGATGCTATAGCAGCTGACTAAAAACATTAATGGGCTGTGTCCATTTTAATTGTTTCAGACTAGCAATTTCCCCTGTAGTTTGAAGGTCTTTGAGAGTGCAAAAAAACCCAGTTAAGGGCCAAGTTCTGTCCCTGGACTTCAGGCGGCTAATATAGAATAATGTCCCTAACAGCAGCTCAGCTATTCACGATTTACATTTAAGTAACTGCAGATAAGGATGTTGACAAATTCTTTTCATTAAGCTGAAGAAAAAGGAAAAAAAAAGTCCTATCCAAAACAGTATGAGGCTAAGTCAATTCAAATTTTCAATTTTGTTTTGTTTTTAGGTTTTGGGGGGCTTTTTCGGTTATTTTTGGTTTTAGGCTTTTTTTGTAGTTTTTCAAGTGAAAACAATCCCTGAAGAAATAAGGAGCCAGGAAAACCTGATCCTGAATACAGATGTGTTTTATTTTGGGGTCATGCTTTGAATAGTAGCTTTTGGTTACTCAGAAGCCATGTGACTCTGCAGTTAGTTGACCAAGCTATAATGAGATTGTTTTCAATAGAATTTTGAGATTTAAAATTGTGTCAGAAGTTCATTGGAGCCTATCAAAAATTACAAGGCCTTCATAATAGTTTAAAGACCTAAAACATTCTGGATACATTAGGCTAAAGACTACATTTCAGACTTTTGTGCAGGTATTAGACATAATCCTCCCAAAAATTTTGTGTGACAGTCTAAGCTGCTGATTTTGACAAAAGGAGTAGAAAGGGAAACTCCTGTTCCGACTGACTCTTACTGATATATTATTATTCTCTCATTTGTAAATTTTCTAGAGACAATGCAGTCTGAAAGGTGTGGCAATCTGAGAAATAATATTATCTGCTAAAATTATGTTAGCTTCAAGAAGCCAGCAGAAAAGGGTCTGCTACCTGGATCTGCATTTTGTAGCTCAGAGTTCACCTCAAAAAAACAAAACAAAACAAAACAAAACAGAAAAACAAAAACAAAATAGTAAGACAAGAATTATGTACTATCGCAGCAGACCTTCAGAAATCCTCTCAATATAGCTGGTAGTTAACATCACAAAACAGTAATGACAGAGTTTAAAGGAGCAAGTGGCACCGAGATGTCCAGAGCTTTATGCCAGCAGTTCCTCCAAGGCAGCAGGCCATGGGCAGTGCCACAGTAACCAGCACAGGCCCAGTTATCACTGACTTTTGTTGGAGCTACAGGACTTCATGAAATTAGTCACCTTGGAGATGAATCTCTCACTTTTACAAGCTAATGTGCTCCCTTAGGTGTTCCCTGTGCTCTGTTCTGGGTTTCAGGAAAACCTTTTATCAGAGCCATTGTTTCTAACAGATAAAATAAAGAGATAATCAAGGCAAAAAACTGACCTTCAAAAGAAATTAAATTAAAAGAGAACCATCTAATAAATTGGAAAACTTTCTAATTGCAAATTAACCCCTGACTCACCCACCTGATTATCAGCTTAGCTTTAATTCTCTGCACACTTGGAAAGAGGAAATAGCCATCACTCTTCCTGGCCAGCATTTGTTTCCCTCTCAGAGTACAACGGGAGAATATGGGTCCAGTTACTAAACAGTGATAATAAACCCACCTTAATTGCTTCAATTAGATCATCCACAGGGAATCACTTTACACAACCTATAGGGATTAACAGGCTCTTCATGAAACACTAGGAACAATTACACAGGGATGAGTAACCATCAAGAGCTGGCAGAGGAACAAAGTCGCTATCTGTAAGAATTGTCTCAGTTACTCTCTTACTCATCTGTGGGCAGCAATTATTCTTCATCCAAGTACAAATACCCAACCAGGACAAGTCAGAGGAAGATTTCTGTAAAGACATCCCTGAGGATCACGCTAATGTTAAGCCCAAAAGTAAATGGAGTCTCATCATCCCGGATGTGTCACAGGAGCAGGCATTTAGTATTTTGACACCATCTTTGCTCAGCCTGTGTGCCTTGCCCTTTTCAAACTGCATTTGCCTTGTCTTTTTTGAGAGGTGTTTATTTGGCATAGCAAGAGAGTCAGTGTAAGTACAGGAAATCAAAGGGATTAATGTTCATAGAAAGTAAATACAGTGCAAGTATTTCTCTTAATGGACAAACATTTAAACTGGTTTTGACTTTATTTGATCATTTTTATGAACATGATACTTTAAACTTACATCTATTAGTAATGAGAAGACAAAAAAGAAAAGAGTAAACAGCGCTTCCCATATGGCAATTTCTATATGTAGCTAGGTACATTTATATGAATGTACATGTGAATTTATTGAAGACTATACATGCACACAGAAGGATGGTATGAAAAAATATGTGTTAAAATTTCAAATACCCTGGGGATAACAAACTAATTCTAGAATTTTCTGGGCATAAGTGGGAAGGATGCAATCTCTGGAATACAGAAAACTCTGCCTTACGGCTCAAACTCTGGCATCTGCCTACTCTAGTGAGACCATGCAGGACTC
Source organism: Zonotrichia albicollis (assembly GCF_047830755.1). NCBI lineage: Eukaryota > Metazoa > Chordata > Aves > Passeriformes > Passerellidae > Zonotrichia > Zonotrichia albicollis. Next base: position 76,093,510 of record NC_133820.1, read on the forward strand.
CATATGCTTCCATGAAACTAAGCTTGTAGACTGAAACTTGCCCCCCAACAAAATTTATGGTGGTTGGGTTGAAAAGTCAATTATAATTCCACAAAATGACAAAGTAGAAGCAGTCTTGTCAAAACTTAAGAGGTCACAGTACATTCTGGGATGTGATCAAAAGTGAGACAGAATATTTTGGCCATAAAAAATCCCCAGGGCTTTTTAATTTTGCCATAAGCCTAGATGAGCTGGTTGATTATAGCATTTGACAGCTTATATACCATTTTAGGAGAAGAAGGCTTACTCTAAAGCCATGGATTGGTGACAAAAACCTTCTAAGAAGTTCTGGTTGCAAATGCTACAATTGCTCTTTAACTGCATCTCAGTCACAAGCATTTGACTTCGCATATAAAATAGCTTTGGGATCTTTTCTGTCCACCTTTTTCTGCTACTTGAGACCCTTCCAACGTGTCATTTACACTGGTCTTCTCTGACAAGCTGAAGCTGCAAACAAACAGTATCTTCCTCAAGAATATTTAATGAAGTAGGAAAATACCATAAAATGTCTTTCTGATAACATGCCCCTCTTACCACAGGCTGGGAACAAAGACACCTAGGGTGTAAAATAACATTTAACATTTAACCTGAAATGTTTTTTATGGCAAATTGAAAAAGACATTTTCCCAAAGGGCAAACACCTTTTCAGATAGCAGTATGAAAGGAAATGGGCCAAATGAATGAACACCCGCACTCAGTCCTTGCGTCAATATACTTGAAAAACCCAAATTATCTGCTAGCTCTCCAGAGACATAGAGAAAAGTTCTAAGAGTGTTCTGCTGGGTTGGGTTGGCAGCAAGAAATGCTTCTGATCATTTCCAAATGATGAATGACATCCTAAAGAAGAAGAGAAAGTAGAAAATGATTGCTTGAGAAAAGCAGAATAAAACCAGCATCTGCTTTACAGCCAGACAGACTTTGCAAAGGACAGGTAATGCTTCTAAGACTGATAACTTTCCTAGCACTCAAATTGGGGAGAAAGAGAGTTTTATCGACTACATGAGCAGGCTTACTAGGATATATCTTTTGCCCTTCCAGACAAGTCATCACTCCCTCTGTCGTACCACACTATTTAATTTGCAGCTATTGCCAAGTCTGTGCTTAATCTAAGCAAAGTTGGCAGAATTTTTATACGAGTGTAATGCTCACAAAAATTGCAGCAAAAAATGATGATGGTTCATGTCATTCCACAGTGCAACTGAGATGAATCTGATGCTGGTTTTTGAATCCTTGTTCTCTGGAGGTTGATATGGAGAAGTAGGAAATGTTTTGAACTTAAGAAGTATTCCTTTCAATGGCAGTGACTTTGCTCAATAGTCTACATTCTGGAAATTCAGGTTGAATTGCTCTATTTCAGATTTTTATTCTTCAAGTTTGTTTCTAATGCCAAGAGAAATGGGAAAGAAAATTTTCAATATAAATGTTTTCAGTACTTTAGAGGAAATACATTACAAAAAGTCGAAGGCTCCTAAAAAATCCACTAAAAACTAAGATCTAATACTTAAGAAAACATTACATATTATTTAGTTTATTTTATTTAAAGAAAAAACTTTTCCTCTTTTGCAGCAATATTCAGTTTTCTTAGTAGTGTTTTCCAATTATTGTAGGTTTTTGGTTAGGAGCTGGGTTTTTGGGGTTTTTTATTCATTATTTTTAAACAATAGTTATAGGGTTGTTATTATTATTTTTGGGAATATAACAAAATCAGATTCACTGCATTACCTTGACTCTCTGAAGAATGTCTGATTTTTTCAACTTAAAAAAAAAAAAACCAAAAAGAAAGAAGACCAAACATGAGCCAACAGGACAAGAACATATTCTTTGCCATGTATGAAATTACTCTTTCAGACATGTGTTGTCCATATGCAAAGGCAACTTTGCCATGCCCTTCTGTACATAAGGGTTTGACAGTGTTATATCCACTGTGTTTGTATGGTCTTTAACTGCTTGCTAGACTAGAACAAATAAAAGTTGTATATTTAAAGGATAACATACTGTCATCAAAGAGAAAATGTTACTAAGGTAAAGGTAAAATACACCTTTCCATAAAAAAAGTGCATAAAATACAGAAGGAATAGTAGTTTAGGTAAGTAACTTCATCTAGGGCTCCTTAGAGCTAGAAATATGACTGAATTAATTAATAATTCAAAACTACAGGAAAGAGAAGCATATTCATGCTCCTCCAAGAATAAAAAAGTCGATTTTTGAAAGAAATGTTGCATTTTTTTGGTAGGAAAAACCTGTTCAGAAATGTTTGGGATGAGTATCAAACATATTGGTTAAAAACTCACTGTGCAGTGGTTATGTGCAGACTTAAAGCAGCATGTGGTACCTGCCACAAACTGCTTATGGGATTGTGACATTTGCTGAGCCTTTACACAGAGGAATAATGGAGCATAAGGTGAGGTTGCCTTCATGCTGAGACCACTGCCCATTATGCTGACCAATACTGTCTGTGGCTCTCTTCTGATCCCCCATGGCCTGGACATATTTATTATCTCTTGTCTTAGACAGTGCAGAGGCATTTTAAATGAGTCACAGTGGCAGGTGGCCCTTATTAATACCTCTTAGGATGTGAGAGCTGCTGGAAATCCTAATCAGAGAGAAGAAACCAGAAGGTGGGACAGGGAAAGGTCCTATGAGGAAACACATGAGAACAGCTATATTTGGAAGATAAATATATTTTGGTCATTTGAGTCAACGATAATGATACAGTCCAAGAAAAGGAAATTCCATGTAGCAATAGCTTAATATTTCCTGTTTGGAGCAGACTTATATAGGGATTAATATTTTGTACTATCCTTGTAAATAGGTAACAAAAATCACAGATTACTTTATTGTAACAGAAAAGGAAATTATTATAAGGAAAGTTAAACCTTTGGACCACAACAAGTTCTATTTGATAAATACATCTGGAGTAAAAGAATTCTAAATATTAACATTTGGTGAAAGCTGAGAACTTTATTAGTTCTGATGTTGAAAAAACAGAGGCAAATTGATTATGTGTTCTCCGATGCAAGCTTAGACTCCAGTAACAAAAGCACCACAGAATACAAAGGAAATGTTTTATTTTCTATTCTAGCTTATTGGAACTGCAGCTCAGTGGCATTATCATCCTTTTCTTGAAAGGAACTACAGAGAACAGGAACAGAAATACCAGTGGGAGAGGTGCATAAAGTCTACGTAGAATTTAAAACCACTAAAGCAAAAGGAGTTGAGAAATTGTTATGGAAATGCAACTTGATGTAAATAAGTAGAAATAACAGGTAAATACAACTGAAGAAAAATAACACCAAGAAATGAATCACTGACATTAATTTGTTTTTGGAACAATCTTGCAAGATTAGGATAGGAAATTAACTGCTTTTAACAAAGCATCTGAACATACACAATAACTCTCAGCAGGAGGGGGTGTAAGTGATACACTTAGATTTTGCAAATGTCTGATTACTCTGATTTACCATACATTGTCCTGTAGTAAACACACACCAAATTTTAGTGGGGTTGTTTTGGTGTTTTGTTTGTTTGTTTGTGGGGAGTTTTTGTTTGGTTAGTTGGTTGGTTGGGTTTTTTGGGGATTTTGTTGTTGTTGGCTTTTGGGTTGTTTTTTTTTTTTTGTGCTTTTTCGCACTTTTTTCCCAAAAAATCCCCATACTCGTTAAATAGGGGCACTTTTAGAATGGTTAAATTAACCAGTCAACCAAATAAATTTTGTTTTGAAGGAAAGCATACTATTTTGAGGTTTGAGCATTCTACAAATGATTATGGACTCTCTACTTTTTTCACTGACTGAATTAAAAATCAATTCATATATAAAGCTATGAATATAAATATCTAAAAATATAAATGTGCATATGCATGTATATATACTCTTTTATGCATGTATATATATATACTCTTGTGCACCCATGAAAATGGAATATGGCTTGACATCAGAGGGCAATGTGTTTGGGACTTCATTTTCAGAGGATAGAACTCACACCAATATATATATATTTTAAGTATCTCCAAATTCACAAAGTGCTACAGTGAGTCTGATTTGAGGTGATCCAATTAAAATTAACTTATTTTAATCACAGGAGTAGTGACTTACACCATCCAGAAACACTTAAGTTTATGGACAGTTTTACTGCACAAAAACAATGGCTGGTTGCCAATTGTTGTTACTGTGAGATATACAGAGATATACAAATAAATACTTTTGATGTATTTATAAAATATATAAATATATACAGAGAAAGAATGAATGAGATAGAGCTTTTGGCTTTTGTGTTTGGAGTACTTATTAAAAAGGCTTTTGGAGTGTGTTTACATTTCCTTTTATATTAATAGGTACATCACCTTTACACGAGCAAGGCAGCGTTGCTGCAAAAGAGAGGATGAAGTACTTGGCCCACAGAAACCAATTACAGTTGCACTACAACAACAAGGAAATGAAAACCAATTGAAAGCACAGCTAATCCTCATCTTTGAAGGAATGCAGCACCAAAATACTTGTCATACACTGACATTTTAATGCTTCTCACTCCTCAAACTGTCCCACCAGGCCTCCTCTGTCTTTAACTCTTACACTGTTCTACACACGTCTTATGGGAGAAAAAATAATTAAATATCACACTAAGTTTTGAATTAGAGTTCTGTTATGTACCACTTTGGGTTATCATACATTAAAATAGGAAAGTCAGACAATATTTGGCATGCTGTTACCTTCTGTATAGAAAGCAGGTCTTCACATGCTTTCAGTTCTAAAAAATTCATTCAAATAAGGAGTAAAAATGTGAGAATAAATACCTAAAGTAAGAATTTGTAGTCCTGGACTCAGCATTCCTCGTGAAAGAAACCAAATGAGCTGAACCATAAAAATGCAATAATAGTTTGTAGGAGTTCCCTAAAAGATAAATAGGATTCCACGGAAAATGTTCAAGTTCTTGTAATTTTTAAGAGAAAAGTTATCCACAGACCTCAAGTATTAATCCAAATATAACACTGTCATACTCAAAACTTTTATTTCAAGTAAATGTACTGTTCAAATGAAGCATACAAGTGTCTTCTACTGTCAGCAGTTATAGTAACCTGGACACAAAAATAATGAAAACCAAAATCAGTTTTTCTATTTTACTTTCAATATGTTTAAAAATCTTTAGGGTTATCTTATATGTCCTCCTGTTCTGAAATGCCTAAGGTTATTACAGAAAGTTGACTGCAATATTTGTTATTATTGATTATTTCAGGAGTTGGAATAGACTTCTGCTGAAGAACAGCTAGATGTGTGTGAGATTTGATCCAAACTACCGAAGCAACAGCTTTGTTATATCTTTATATCTGTTTCTTAGCACCCACTTTTCATGATCCCTTTCCAGCTCATGAAACAACTTTTTTTTTTTTTTTAATTAGAATTTCTTTAAAGGGCTACACAAAAGGAGCCATGGTAAAAAAACCCTCTTACTCATGAATTGGAATTTTATTGTTTAACCAATAAAGTTCTGAAATATTAGAGGAGGAATGAAACTTGAGCTGTCCTAAGTGGAAATCCAGAACTAATTTTAACTTCAGACTGTTCTGATCTTTCTTATTTCTCAGAGTATTACTTATTTTCATTCCCTATTCCATGTTTATCCTCCAAAAGCAATTACTGTGCTTTTAGACTGTTAGTGAAGTACTAAAAAAAAAGTTGCTGATTAGCTAGATTAATGCTGGCTTGCTTCAATCTAAAAGATGGTTTTGATCTGGGGTTCAGATCCCAATAACTGCCTGGAAGAAGGCTGTCATGCAGTTTAGAAAAACGTAGGCGTCTGCTCATCCGTAGTTTAAATTAATACCTTTTTCCATGTAGAAAACATTTGCTTCATTCTTCATGAGGTTAGTCTTTCTTTAAATCACTGCTGGAGCAGATCTGCCAAATAACCTACACTTGCCAAACCAGTCATGCATTCCTGCAGAAATGAGAAAGTGTACCACAGGCTGTGTCTTTTTTCCCTTCTCCAAACCCAGGACCCTTTGGCAGGCTGCTGTGAGCCATCGTATCCATTTTCTGATCTTCATCCACCCAGGTCCCATATTGATCTTAACCAATGATATCTTGTTTATCCTATCATTTTAACAACAGAAATGTTACATATAAGACTGCAAGGAGAAATGCAGCTAAAACTCTGCTTGTAATATATCAAATGCAAGCATTATCCAGTTTTCTAAAGCCTGTTGCTTTTATTTTTATAAATGCAATGCATCACATTTTATTGTAATGCTCACTTGTGTACTACTAGCTCTTTTTCTGTCATTTACTTTAAACTATGAGGTTTATCAGAGTGCTGTTGACTCCACACTAACGAGCATTAACCTTTCACTAAAGTGGTTTTAGAGACACAGCTCTCAGGCTTGCTTCCTTGAGATAACTCAAACACAGTTATTGTTAGCTTTGTTTTTACATTGACAATTTCACATGATTAGGGGGAAAGAAAAATCATTGTTCATCCTATTCCTGTCACTGCTAGCAAAAGCCAAAAGACACTGGAATAAAAAGCATCCAACAGAGCCTTTAAAAATGCCCAGTGTTCCTGGAGAGTCAGCAATGACAAGTAGGGATCTCAGCAAGCCAGTTCAGATTTCTGTTAGACTCCACTAGAACCTGGCACATCCACATCTGCATTTCCCCTGTCTTGGTTAAGTGCCTCAAATTAAGTGATATGAATTTGGGACCCAAATGTCCTCTTTCTGTTTTGCAAGTGGACTAACTCACACCTTCTTAAAACACTGTGCATGTGTATGGATTACTTACTTAGCCATAACACTTATTCAGGAGATAATATACTAGCTACTTTCAAGAAGAAATGAAAGTTTCCCACAGAGAATTCTTCTATGCACAATGTTATTTAAAATCTATTGTTGCTTCTTGTACATCAAGGGAAATATTTTCTCAGTATTAATAGAAGAGAACACTTTTCATTTTGTTTCTGAAGATCAAGCATGATTTTAGAAAGGTTAGCTAGGAAAGGGAAAATACCTTGATTGTTTTCCATGTCTCACTCTATTGTTTTTTCAATTCATCTGGTTGTCCCTCTGAAATAACTTGAACAAAGGATGAATTAAAAAAAGCAGCCCGCAAAACTTGGAGAACAGTCTGCATTCAAATGCAATTTATATTTCACAAGGCCTATGTTTGGTTAGTGCCTTAAATTACACAGTCTTGCAATGTGGAGATATTTTAAGGTTTGAACAAAGGTTTCCTATACCATCGACAATTAAAGCATTTCTAAGATAATATCACTGTTGAGTTAATAACAGGTCTAATCATGTTATTACTTTCATTATAATCTTGACCAAGTCAGTTTGGAAAAGGTGAGTGTTTTCAAGACATACCATTATAAATGTTATAAATGTCAACTGTGTACAAGTCACTTGCTTTAAATATACATGATCAGGATAGCCTTCCTTTCAGAGGCACAGTCAAGGCCAAGGACAGGTATTTTCTTTTGTCTTTGAAACAAATAACAGATATTGGCTTATTCTTTCACTATGAGATTCATAAACAATCCTTTTTATAAAGTATCTTTTTTTACATTTTTTTGTGAAGTATGAAAAAAGGAAAAATAGTACAATGCGATCGAGTAATTGAGTAACACAATGTTATGAAATGTTCAATTTGAAAATTTCTTTCTGTAAAAGATAAGAGGACTACAATTGTCAAAGCCCAGTCAGGTTAATGAATGGAAGTTATGCAGTTATCCTTTTTTTTTTATAATGTCATAGTACTACTGGGGGTTTTTGAATGGTTTTTTTAAGGGGGAAGTGGAGGCGGGGTTGGGCAGGGATGGATATATTCAATGTGGCAGAGACTTCACAGAGACTTTAAAGAGGTTTTTTTTTTAATTTCTTAAAAATTTCTTAAAATTTCCTAAATATTTGATCAGGAAAATATTGATATTGTTCTATATATTGGTTAATATACGGTTCTATGTAGTCCTCACAGAAATTGCAATTACAAATACTCATTGACTATTACTGAAACTGCAATTACCTCAATATTTTTTCCAGCAATGGACTGAAAAACTACTTACAGGGATCAGAGACTTTCATTCTTTGCATACACAGAGATAACTATCGAAATCAGAAAACAAGCCCCACATATGATTGCAAAACGTGCCTTCTATCCCTCCTAAATTTACATCTTTGATTAACCAATAATTTGCTAGCCTGAGAATTCAACAGGACTGAATTATCAATTCATACTTCAAATGCTCTGGGAAACACACTGTCTTTGTTACAACCTCATCTTCAAATCTTTTTTTGTGCCAGGAAGAGTCCAATCTCTCCAAGGAGTTTTCATGGAAATATTCAGTCAGAACTTTCTCAATACTTAGGCTTGTTATGCATGGCATTATTTTCTCCTATAAGCAGTTGGGTCTAAATAGCAAGGTTTTGGTAGCAGAGGCTATCTCATTTCAGACAAATCCAGTTCCAGCTGCCTCCAAATGGAACCACCACAGGACACAGCTGAGCTGTTCCTGGGCGAGGCATGTTCATGACAGAGCAAAATACCGGACAACAGAGTAGTGAGAGGAGGAAAAAGTATGAAAATTGCATGGATACCAAGGTGAGAAAAGAAGGAAGTGGAGAGAGATGGTCCAGACAATTCTTCTTCAGCCAGCAGAAATGCCTAAAAAGCTGCAGGTTTATCCTGAAGGAACTGCAGCCCATGAGAAGGACCCTTGCTGGAAGAGAGAACTGTGAAGAGGAAGGAGCAGCAGAGAGGAGCCATCAGGGACTGACCACAACCCCCAGTTCCCCATTCTCCTGTGCTGCTTGTGGGATGATGGTAAGCAAGGTACAGGATCCAAGAGTGAAGCTGGGCATGGGGTAAAGAGGAAGAAAAGTGTTGGTTTAATACTTTGTTTCGCTCCTTATTACCTGAATATACTTTAATTTGCAAGAAAATTAATACTCCCCATGACAGTAACCCTGTCTTTATTTCAGCCTACCAGAATTCTCATGATTTTTTCACCCACTCCCACAGAAGGAATGGTGACTGAGTGGCTGGGGGGGAACTCATTCCCTAGGCAAGGCAAACCCACCACAGCACCAGAGTTAAACGTAGGCGTATCACTCATTTGGCACTAAAGCTAATCTCGTAAAAGAAGGCATGACTCAGCCCCTTGGCAATGCCTTTCACTTGGTTCTAAGTTCCAAATTTGCCAATTAAATATATTCTGTAAAATTTGTTTACATGTGGCATTAAAACACACCTAAAGCTGTATGAGCACAGGTAACTGAACACAAAATTAACTCCAGAATATCTAAGTATCTATTTTTATTTTGAGTCCATTGTTTTCACAAATAGCTGCACTGGTACTGTACATAATAGGATCAAGAAGACCCCTGTGTATCCAAAAGCTGTTCCTTTCTACCAACTGTAACACTCAATACTACAAACAAAATTCAACTCAACCTTGTATTGCTCTTAATAAACAAACAGTATGTGGCACTATATCACCTATGGAGTTTGTGTTCTAAGATTTACTACACCTTCAGACTGGTGGTTTTTTCCCAAGTTTTCCTTAGCAAAAATTATGAATATTTTCTACAGTAGTAAATATTTTTAATTATGGCAGTATTCAAAGTCCTGTGTGGCAAAGACTCTTGAAGGCATTATTTATATTTCACAAAATGGAAAACTGATGTGAAAGATCTGAACACTTTTGTGACCAAATCAATCACAAAACAGATAGTCCAAATCTAAGAATATAATTTCTAAGACCACTAGGTACATATAAAACAAACAAACAACAGCAACAAAAAACAAAAACCTAACAACCCAAGTCAAGCCAAAAAAGAACACCCCCAAACATGCTGATAAGGAAAAGAGGAGAAAACAAAATTTCCTTTAAAATTGCTGAACATGAGATGAGGTGGTGAACTTCCTACAGATACTTTAGGACAGAAATAAAAATACTGCATGGCCTCTCCTCTAGGTATTCTTAAATATTTTTGTGAATTACTCCTGTAAATGAATTGGGAAATGATGCTGACTTCTTGTACAGAGCACTTGATAAATACCTTAAGCATGTAAAATTGTATATGCAGCAAGGGATGTATTAAAACAAATTGCCAACAAAGCACTTCAGCTTTCCCCATCTAAAATTAGTCATCTATGTATAATACTCATATAGGCTCCCTTTCTATCCAGTCCAAAGGCTTCTTCCAGACAATTCCCACTGCTCTCAGGCATCTCTTTTTGAAATGTACTAATTACTTGGTGTCAGTGTCTTTTCACTGACCACAGGAGGAGCTAAATGTCCAGTCTATAACTTGACAATTCTTAGACAACTGAGTTGGGTGAGAGAGTTCCTACCCAGGCAAATCAGAAACAGACTTCTAGCAAAATAGTATCTCCTCTTTGCCAGGGGGAAACAAATGCAAGGTCAACTTTGTAATGTATAGGGATTGCTAATGTTTCCTTTTCCTTGATTTTGTTGTCTTTGTTGTCCTATTATAATGTCCTTTTTTATCCTTCAAAGGTTGGATTTAAACCACCTAACAAAACTCTTTCCACAGTCCTCCAAAGCAAAAAACCACAAACTAAGTACCGACACCGAGCTTGGAAGGTTTATTAGAATTTTAAATGCTAACCTTTCTGAAAAATTGCTAGGCTGCAGGCAGTGGTACAACTCCAAGACAAGGAGCTTTGCCGTTTATCTTATTTGACTTCTGGTTTTTGTTTGTTTTGGACCTTTTGAAGGGATCTTCTGGTTAATGGGTACATTCTGAGACAGCTGGTTAGATGTCTTTATTACTTAATCATGTACCACCGGAGGGAATGCACATGATCAGAGTACCATAAGTGGTGAAATGGTCAAATCCATTCATTCCTTTTGTGAAAGAGTATAAATAAGATTGTTTTTAAATGTAAAGAGCATAAACACTGAATTTAAAATAGTAAACTTGAAAAAAGGTCTCCCATTTAACAGACTATTGCATATTACCTCTTTTCACAGGAGTAAAAAAAATTTCACAGTCCACCAAAGGAAAGAGGAATTGTAGTGAAAACATGAAAATTATCAATAAAACACCAGGATGCCAAGCTATAGTGCAAATTACCCTAAATAAATTTTCACCTTGTATCTTTGACAACCCAGGAATTGGTTTTAATTAATACAAATTGAGTGATGAGGGAAAAATTATACCTTTTGGGAAAGATACTGCACTGTGAATTTTTTTTTGCTGTATATCGCAGATTTTTATTATGTGTAACTGTGAACAAAAGTTGTCTGTAAAAGAGTAAATCATGAAGACCCCTAAATAGAAAGCATGTACACCAAAAAGGCATTTGATTACACATTAAATTCTACTATTTGCATCAGAAGCATCTATCTCATCCATGTAGCCTTCTCAAAAGGTAACATTCAATCCTCTGTGATGTTGTACCTTGAGCAATCATTTGCTCTCCTGAACAGACGATGTAAATCACTGTTAAATCAGATTATGCTCTGAGGTAAGACAGCAGTTAAATAAGGCACCAAGCAACATCATAGCCCCTGTGAAGCCAAGAGCACCGAGGCAATGTGTGTGAGCAGACGCGCTCCTGAGACCGCCTCAGCCCCAGGCGCGCCTGACGCGGCAGAGCAAAGAGCCTGATGGAGATCAAACCACGGGCCTGGCAAGGGCCAGAACCTCCCAGGAAAGGCTGTTCCAACAGAACACCTTAACACATTGGACTGGTGGATGGTTTTGCAGAAGGGCAAATTTTATATCTGTTCATGAACAGCCAAACATAGTGCCAATGTGAGTGTCAACATCTGCCTATCATGATCCATGACATCTCCAGGACCTACAGCTTTACATCGTCTTCAAGAGAGTTATCACAAAGATGAATAAGAAGGGCTTTGTCCCAAATGACCAAATGACTTTTTTTTTCAATTTAAAACTGCATTTTTCTGTGTAACAATGAATAACTGATCCTTCGTGAGTCTTTGGGTTATGTATAAAATATATTTAAGCAACCTAATATAAAAAAAAAGTCAGACTGAAATCTAGTTCATAAATGATACAGAGCATTTGATAGCTAGAGTTGTCTTTTCAGAAGAAAGAAAAAAGTATGAGTCACTTAACATTCATTTACTTTTCAAACTAAAGTATAAATAATTTAGTGGTGATAAGACTTCATTTAAACAACATGAAATTTGATAATGTGTTCCTAAGTAAACACTGTGTATTATGCTAAGGCAGGTCTTCTGTGAACTATATTTGTCATAATTGCTTTTTTTACCTCTCTGAGTTTCTTCTTACACTAGTAAAGCTTTTAAGAATTAAAATATGTTTTTGGGTCGGCTTTTGTAGGGGATTTACAATAACGAGAAAACCTCTTTTTCATCTTCCTGAAACTCCACAGAGTAATTTAGTCATGAATAAATTATGTCAAAATAAGAAAATGTAATAAAGACAGCTATAGATAGTGTCTAGATCAATATAAACATTACAGTGTACTTTCACAATCTTTTTAACTCAAAGGAAACCCTTGCCACTCACACAGAAAATCATTGAGCTTCCACTCCATCAACATGTTCTTATTAAGAAATTGTCACACAATGTGATGAGAAGAATTTTTTTAGAACTTCAAAGGAAAATCACACAGAGTTGTTCTGTCATGCTCATACATCTTAAGACAACATTTTTCACTTTAAAAACACAATGAGGCTTTAAATGCCATTATGCCAAAGATGCAAAGGGGACAACACAATACAAGAAAATATTTTTCTGCTTCTCTTATTGAGGGGAATTAAATAATTATTTAGGATTTTTTTTTTAAACCAAACTGGCTGTTTGTTAGTCTATGTCAAACCACCTACTTTTAAAATATTTTTAATCCAATGTAGTGAAGTCTCCTAAAATTGTTGTGAAAAGCCTTCTCCGATATCTAGAAACAAAGACCTAGTTGTTTTTCATTTATCCCTGGAGTAAGTTACTTTCTGTAACTTTATATGACCTCAATCATATATTTTCTGTCAGCTTTTAAAATTACATATTTCTGTTTTCCATACATATTGGAACCTTACAGGATGCAGAAGCTTACTAGTTCAGCAAAGGAAATGATCATGTTTAAAACTATCTATTTAAGTTACATACAAGAGGCTTACACAATTCACTTATATCAAATTCAAAAGATGAAAACTTTCTAGTATTCCCCTGGCTTGGGCTAATTATTTGTGTTTATTTGCATTTCTACAATTCCTTTGCATAAGTAACATTTTAAAACATGATTTTGAGCTTTTGAGATTCCACAAAGGAGCCAACACCACCAGATAACATTCAGCTAAGTACCCAGGCAAACCAAAAAAATCAACCAGGCAATAAAATAAAATGAAATAGAAGTAGATAGTTCTTTTTCATAAAGATAAATGTTCTCTGAATTACAAGATAGTAAAAAACAACCATAAGGTAGATAAAATATGGAGAAGAGATTTTTTTTTTCCATCTTTTTGAAACAACACCTCAGAAATGTAATCTACCAGGAAAATAACCTGAAAAGTAGAAATAATTGTGATGAGATGAACAAATCCCTTTAAAAAGTCAGCCTCCTAAGCCTGATCTATCAACAGCAGACAGATTCATACAACCTCCCTGCATTTCTAGGACTCATTTCTTTTATTTTGCCAGCTTCTACATCAAGCTCTCAAGCTGCTTCCAGGCATGCCTTAGTATGGAAAAGCCTCGAATGCCATAGTTGCTCTGACAGTTGGAGGCTGAGAGGAACTGTGTATGGGCTCTCTTTAAAAAAATGTTAGGAGATTAACACCCAAAGTTTTGAGTGATAAGACATCTCTGCTACTATGTTTCCTCATGGTTCCATGAGCATTTATCTGGAACGTTCCTAAAGTTGTAAAATAAAAGAAATGCTGAATTAAAAGAAATGCTGGCAGCAAAGGTAAATGGCTTCTATGTAAAAGTTAAGCCACCTGCTCATGTTTTATACAGAAATACATAATCCCTACCACAGAGCATCCTTAATGAAAATACTTTATTGATTAATAGAAATCAATTCCTCACTTGCATCACCAAAATTATAATTTGCTCCTCTCAGGCAGTAAAAGGACTAAGATACTAGAATTGTTTAGGTGCACCGGATTCTTGAAATAGTAAAAGCTGATTTTATTTCAAGAATTCTTTGCAGCCTGAATCACCAAAGATTTTGATGTTCACATGTAGTACTAATTTTTATTTCTATTTTGTGTTTATCTGTGTTCTTTGGTATACTCTTATAATCCTGATAGTTTGTGTCCAGCAGGAGTGTGAGGAAAAATCCCAAACATATTTTCCCAAGTATTTCCCATATACTTGGGAAAAATCCCAAGTAATTTTAAATTACACTTACAATCTTTGATTGCAGTAAAATACAAAAATGGTTTAGTAAATATCTTTAGCTTCTAAGGAAAAGAAAAAAAAAATACAGCACATTTTCTAGCAGGCTGCAGCAGACACTGAACTGTTTTAAAATGTAACACAACAGGCTTCCAATTTATAATGTGGAGAAGTAGGAGGGCAAAAGAACCTCACTAAAATACCCATGGTCTTTCATTTCATTTCAGATGATTTGGAATTAAGTGTTTTGGAGGATTTTTTAATATTCACAAGCGCCAAATACTATTGACGCGTTTATTGTAACTGTTGATTCTTGTAATCATGAATTCATATCCTATCTCCACTGTGAATAATATGTTCAGGTATTTTGACAGTACAAGATTATTTCTCATTGTCAGTGAGAAAGCAGAGAATTTCCACAAAGATCACAGGGATTTTATTCACAAGAACAGTATCTGTATAAATTGCAAAAGTCACACCTTTGTGTGTCCTATATTTTTTACTTAGGTCAAGACTGTCTAACTCACCTCCAAAAAAATCAACACTATTTACACTTTGGAGTCTCACACATATCAGAAACCACAGAGCTTCTAACCCTGCATAAAGATTAGTCAGTAGAAAGGTGAACACTGCAGTGCAGTAAAGCTCCTGCTAACCTTGTGTTGGGGCACTTGTCAAAGCAATACTGTATCAAACGCACGACTTTTGTTTGGATTCCCTCAGGCTTTGCAAGGCACTCTCGCTTGATAGATTTCTGCTGTTCATAACTAGATTTTTGCTATTCATAAGTGAAGTTAAACTCCACTAAATATCTGTAATAGAATGAGGATGTTCATGATGTCTGCTTCAGTTGATACTTCTGTTAGGGACAGCATCCCCATTTGATGAAAAATGAAGACATTTGTATCTGAAAAATTGAATCAGTCTTCCCTTACAATTTCAGGCTTGTTTTGTGGATTTTATTTTCCTGCCAAATTAATTGACAAATAATTATTAATGTTTTAATGCCAAGTATTCAGATTTTTTCAATACGGGAATTTTATTTGGGCTTACCAACTTCTTCACTAAAAAATAATGGAACATCTTATGATATTTTTCTCCTATTATCTCAAATATTTTCCCTCTTCCTTAGTTCCTGGTCATCTGCAGAGAAGTTTTTGATCTCATTTCAAAAAAGGAAAGGAAAAAAAAAAAGAGAAGAATCATCTCTAGGCTCTTCTATTTCTCCATGTACTACTAAATGAATTAATTTTTATGCATCTTACATTGGACAGACATTACTATATATGAATTAAGAAGCTCAATATTAATTTATCAGCATTTTCTTGTGTAAGCTATATGACAGTTTCCATGAGCATGTGTACAAATTTTATATAAACCGTTAGCAGATAGCCACAGGCCTTTAAATTAATGGTCTGTCAATACTGGCAAGGTGGGGATGATGCAAAAATAGGATGAATGTTTTTTAAGGAACCATAATTTTTTAATGTTTAAAAGATACTCTGAGTTCAAGAGAAAACAAAGATTTATTTTAACTTGTATCTCTGTTTTAAAAATACTTAATTTCTTTGTTTTTTGTTTAAAAGAAATTTAAAAATCATTAATTGCAAGTTATTTAGAGGCGTTTTCCACCATCCCTATGTTAGAATGAGAAAGGATGTGGGAATTTCTGCAGAAAGACCACAAACAATCTGAAAGTGGCTGCACAAATTTCTTTTCCTTAAAAATTGCAAAAACAGATGCATGTAAGAATCCAATTCTGTGATATAAAAAAAATGAATATTCAGAGCCTGCTGAGTGCAAAAATAAATCACTCAATAAGTTTAAAAGAACAGTGAATTCTGGGAAACTGATAGAATACAAGCTACAGCACAGATAGTCATTAGGCAATGAGAAAGATCTGGCAAGATTTCTGTAACAAAATTAATGCTGATAACTCTGCATCATCAGTTTACGAGTACAAGTGGGATTCAGGATAAAAAAAGAACCATGTCCTGTTTAAGTACTGACAGAATATAATCCCATATGTTGAAAAGGACACTATTAATAGGCCAATCTTTTCTGTGAGAGGAAGAAATACACTCTAACTTATATAAACTGCAAAGATATTAAATTTGGAGGGTAAAATTTTTTACACTGTAAAAACATTAGAGAAATTTGACTTAACTATATGTAAGGAAATGCTTAAGTTAAAAAATAATTCCTTAAAACCAGTCAATAAATAAAAACTCCATGAGTTGGTCAAAATTATATTTATTTTTCCAGCAACTGTGGTGCAGCTCCATCCTTTCACACAATCTCATTACTTTTGTAGGGTTTGTTTCTGATCACCCACCCACCTGGGACAGTTTTCCCTCAATGTCCTGACAAATCTCCTCATCTATTTTCTTGCTGTTCAGACATAATCTACCTCTCTTAAAAAAAGAAAAAAAAAAAAGAAGTCATGCTGCATTTGGATTGCTTGAGGTTTTTTTCCTGTATCTGCAACTGTACAGCTTTATACCTCTATCAACCAACTAAATGAAATAGACATTTATATTATTTACTATTCACTTACAAACTTGCATACAGCTCAGCAGCAATTTCACTGCTTGATTTATAACTCTAGAATAGCTCCCTTAAAACCAAATCAAAACAGACATGCCATTTAATGTAAAATATTATTTGACTGGGAAAAATGCAAACATCAGTAAAAGGATGTCTGCATAACATAAAATCCCATTAAAAAATCAGTAAGTTATAAGTTCCAAAATTTGTAACCTGCATACAACTGTCAATCCATTGCCAAACTAATATTTACAGTCTTCACTTCCATTTCCAGCCCTTTACCCTCCCAATATCCAAGCCAGGTTCTAAGAATGCCCCCTTGCCTCCCTATTTAAACTAATTCGTTCTGATTCAGCTGAAGTCTGATCAAATACCCACTATATGTGAACTGTATTTCTTCATGCAGAATTTTGCCTGGGAATAATTTTAAGGATGGATAAGATAATAGCAGCCATCCAGCTGCTAGTTCACATTCTCAACTGAGATGTACCATAAAATTCAAGTCCAACTGAACTGTCCACATTATTAAGCCAGCTCTGTGCACGAGGAATTTCATGGGAATTCTGCTGCTAAACATCAATATTTTTATGTTTCCTTTTTCAAGGTTCGGATAAAATTTCAATTGCATGATCAAATTGTTTTCATAGCTGCTCATTTCAAAAACCCAAACATTTATCTTCATGTATACATAACTATCATGTGCTCAGGGGAAAAAAGATCAATACATAGAACCAGATCTAAATATGTCTGTCCTACCTCTATGAAAAACCCCAGCATTTAAAATATATCAGAAAGCATAATGCTAGTACCTGCTTGTTCGGATTTTTAAAAATTCAAATTTCCTTACAACAGAAAACAATAGTTTATACATTTCCTCCAAACAATTCTTAAGAGAGTAATTTTCACAAGATTTTTTTTTTTATACCAAAACCAACTTTTCTCTAACAAAGAGCTCCCTATATATTTTAGTTAATTCAGAGAACTGAAAGCAATCCTGTGGAGATGTAAAAGGTATAATCATGAACAAAAAGGCTATTACAAATATCAATAGATCATATTTTCTATCCCTTTTTCCCTCACAGAAATACCTACACTTGTTTCTATCCCAGCTGATATCAGTCTAATTTCAAAAACTCTTCTCAGTGAAGTTTTCAAAACCTTCCTCAAACCTCTAACCCAGTCCTTAGGCATCCTTACGGTTGCAAGATATCTCCTAGTGTCTAACCTAAATCTCCCTTGCTGATTTTAGTCTTTATTTGTTATGCCCACACAAGTTTGGTATTGTCTAGTTTGAACAACCACTGTTCTTTACAACTTTCCTTATGGATTATATTTTCTTTAGACAACTGATCATTCTCATAGCTCACCTGTAGTGAACTCTTTTCAACTGGTCCACATCTTCCTGCTCTGGATTGTCACAAATTGAGCCTCATCCTTTCAATTATCTAGTAACAGAAATCAAATGTATGTTCTGTCAACCCAATCCTTGTACAGAAAACCTACAATGGGCAGCATTTCCCTCAAAGGTTAGATTAGAAAAAGAAAATGCACTTCTATGTGTGCCACAGTCAGGGTTATTATTGCAGATTGACATAAAAGGACAGCTCACAAGGGCTCAGGTCTTGATCACATTAAGTATGGTGTAGCAGCAACATTCACTTACTGAAGTGCAACTATGAGTAAGAGGCTCCAATACAGGCTTTTTTTTTATTCACAAAGAAGAAATACTTTGTGTTTCTCAAAAATAAATACTTTGTGTTTATATTCTCTGATAGAGAATATAAACATATATATATGTGTGTTGTGTTTGTGTCTGTATACATGTCTGTATATACATGTATTAAATCTAAATCATGCTTTCTATATAGGCTGGCATAAGACAATGATTCAATTTCACATTAAGAAAGGGCAAAAGGGCAGAATTTATAGGAAAAAATGAATCAAAATTTCTGATGCTTTATGGCACCTTGTTAGTGTATACATGCTCACATGTACTACACAGGTGTGGTCTGGGGGAGATGCGCAGGTTACTTTTCAATAAAATGTGTCACTGTAGTTTGTATGTGCTCTACGCATGAGACTGAACACACACTGCAGGTCTACTTTCCTAATTATATCTAGCAGACTGTGGTGCTGTGGTAACAGGGAATCAAGCACAAACAAGTATTTTGCAAGATTATGTAGGTCTTGTCCCACCCACTGCTGAGGGAGTGAATTGCAAGTTCAGTTGAGTATTAACAGGAGTCCTCCCTTTGACTGTGGTTCTGACACACCAGTAAAGGGATGAATAATTCTAGGGATTAGGATCAGGCCTGGGAGGTGCAGCTTCACATATGAAAATGGCTCATTTAAATATATTAATCAGACCTCCCCAAGAGTTAAATTAGCTAAATGCAGATAAGATGCAGTTCTTGGTGTATATGTAAATACACATATGTATATGGAAAACTTTGAAGCAGAGATACATTGGAGAGTCTGTCATGTTCA